>NC_133658.1:368146318-368395333 GCF_037893015.1 Macrotis lagotis
TGTTTATATCTCTGCATGGGAAAATGCCACTGAAATGTCATATGAACTTTTTTTTCATTTATTAGGGCAGTTAGAAGGAGCATATATAGACAAGGCACAGTTAGTAGTTGAACCTGAAAGGATGATATATTCAAATGATGTAGTTAAGGAGTGAAAGAGGAATGTACTGGGAGAAGGGGAAAGGGGAAAGCAGAATGGAATAAGTTATTTCACATAGAAGAAGTAAGAAAAAAGCTTTAGCAATGGAGTAGGAGAGGAGGAATTAAGAGGGTAGGAAGTGAGCCTTAATCTCATCAAATTTGACTCAGAGAGGGAATAACATACACACTCAATTGGGTATAGAATCTATCCTACCTTAAAGTAAAGTAGGAGGACAAAGAGATGTGTGGATGTGATAGAGAAGAAAGAAAACTATGAGAGAGAGAGTAGTCACAAGCAAAGCACTTTTGAGTTAGGACATTATGAAAGTAGAGAGAGAATAGAATAAATGGGGTGGGGGGCACTAGGATGCAAGGAAATACAGTTAGCATTAGTAACTGTGGGATAAGCATTGAAACAAATTTCTCTGATAAAGACATCATTTCTCGAACAGAGAAATTTATAATTGGGTCAAATGCATAAAAATAATAAGCTAATTCCCAATTGATGGATGATCAGAAAATAGGAACAGTCTTACAATTAGATTATCAATGTTATCTATGGACATATTTCTAAAATTGTCCTAATTTACTATTTTGTAAGAAATATTTTATTTATTTTGAGTTTTACAATTCCCCCCCATTCTTGCTTCCTCCCCCCATCCTCCACAGAAGTCATTTTGTTAGTCTTTACATTGGATCCATGATATACAATTATCTCAGTTGAATGTGATGAGAGAGAAATGATATCTTTTTTGTTTGTTTTTTTTTGGATTCATGTCTTTTATTGAATACTTATTTTTTATTTTATTTAATTTATTTTTATTAAATATATTATTTGAGTTTTACAATTTCCCCCCCAATCTTGCTTTCCTTCCCCCCAATGGAAAGCACTCTGTCAGTCCTTACTTTGTTTTCATGTTATACCTTGATCCAAATTGGGTGTGATGAGAGAGAAATCATATCCTCAAAGAAGAGAAGAGAAGTCTAAGAGGTAACAAGATCAGACAATAAGATATCTGCTTTTTTCTAAATTAAAGGGAATAGTCATTGAATTTTGTTCAAACTCCACAGCTCCTTATCTGGATACAGATGGCACTCTCCTTTACAGACAGCCCAAAATTGTTCCTGATTGTTTCACTGATGGAATGAGCCAGTCTTTCAAGGTTGAACATCAATCCTATGTTGCTGATGGATGTACAGTGTTTTTCTCGTGCTGCTGATCTCACTCAGCATCAGTTCATGCAAATCCCTCCAGGCTTCCCTGAAATACAATCCGTCCTGGTTTCTAATAGAACAATAGTGTTCCATGACATACATATACCATAGTCTGCTAAGCCATTCCCCAATTGAAGGACATTTACTTGATTTCCAGTTCTTTAACAACACAAATGGGGCTGCTATAAATATTTTTGTACAAGGAATGTTTTTACCCTTTTTCATCATCTCTTCAGGGTACAGACACAGTAGTGGTATTGCTGGCTAAAAGAATATGCACATTTTTGTTGTCCTTTGGGCATAGTTCCAAATAGCTCTCCAGAAGGGTAGGATGAGTCCCCAGCTCCACCAACAGTGTAATAGTGTCCCAGATTTCCCACAACCCTTCCAACAATGATCATTATCGTTCCTGGTCATATTGGCCAATCTGAGAGGTGTGAGGTGATACCTCACAGAAGCTTTAATTTGCATTTCTCTAATAATGATTTAGAGCATTTTTTCATATGAGTATGGATTGCTTTGATCTCCTCATCTATAAATTGCCTTTGCATATCCTTTCACCATTTGTCAATTGGGGAATGGGTTTTTGTTTTAAAAATATGATTCAGTTCTCTGTACATTTTAGAAATGAGTCCTTTGTCAGAATAATTAGTTATAAAGATTGTTTTCAAATTTCCTATATTTCTTTTGATCTTGATTGCATTGGTTTTATCTGTGCAAAAGGTTTTTAATTTAATGTAATCGAAATCATCTAATTGGTTTTTGGTGATGTTCTCCAACTCTTTCTTAGTCATAAACTGCTCCCCTTTCCATAGATCTGAGAGGTAAACTAGTCCTTGATCTTCTAATTTGCTTATAGTACTGTTTTTTATGTCTAAGTCCTGTAACCACTTGGATCTTATCTTGGTAAAAGGAGTTAGGTGTTGTTCTAATCTAAGTTTCTTGCATACTAACTTCTAATTATCCCAGCAATTTTTATCAAAGAGGGAGGTTATGCTCTGCCTAACTCTTTCTATGAAACCAATATGGTACTGTTACCTAAACCAGGAAGAGTTAAAACAGAGAAAGAAAATTATAGACCTATTTCCCTGATGAATATAGATGCAAAAATCCTAAATCAAATCTTAGCAAAATGACTACAAGTCATCACTAGGATAATACATTATGAACAAGTAGGATTTATTCCAGGAATGCAGAGTTGGTTCAATATTAGGAAAACTGTTAGTATATTCAATTATATCAATAACAAACCTATCAGAAACCATATGATCATATCAATAGATGCTGAAAAAGCTTTTGACAAAATACAGCATCAATTCCTATTAAAAACACTAGAGAATGTAGGAATAAATGGACTGTTCCTTAAAATAATTAGCAGTATCTATCTGAAACCATCAACAAGCTTTATACTCAATGGGGAGGGTCTAGAGGCATTCCCAATAAGTTCAGGGGTTAAACAAGGGTGCCCATTATCACCACTACTATTCAATATTGTTTTAGAAAGGTTAGCATCGGCAATTGGAGAAGAAAAAGAAATTAAAGCAATTAGAATTGGGAAGGAAGAGACAAAACTCTCACTCTTTGCAGATGACATGATGGTCTACCTAGAGAATCCCAAGAAATCATCCAAAAAACTACTGGAAACAATTAGCAATTTTAGCAAAGTTGCAGGTTATAAAATAAATCCCCATAAATCCTCAACTTTCCTATATATGTCTAGCAAGAAACAGCAGGAAGAGCTAGAAAGAGAAATCCCATTCAAAGTAAGCTCAGAAAGTGTAAAATACTTGGGAGTCTATTTGCCAAGACAGACTCAGAATCTTTTTGAAAACAATTATTAAACACTTCTCACACAAATTAAATCAGATTTAAATAACTGGACAAATATCAACAGCTCATGGATAGGGAAAGCTAATACAATAAAAATGAAAATTCTACCAAAACTAAACTATCTTTTTAGTGCCCTACCAATCAAAATTCCAAAAAAGTACTTTAATGAATTAGAAAAAATTGTAAGTAAATTCATATGGAGAAATAAAAAGTCAAGAATTGCCAGGAGCTTAATGAAAAAAAAAATGCAAACGAAGGTGGCTTAGCACTACCCGATCTAAAATTATATTATAAAGCATCAGTCATCAAAACTGTTTGGTATTGGCTAAGAAATAGAGTGGTGGACCATTGGAATAGACTAGTTGTAAAAGCAGGAGAGGAGTATAGTAATCTGCTGTTTGATAAACTCAAAGAGTCTGGCCACTGGGATAAAAACTCCCTCTTTGATAAAAACTGCTGAGATAATTGGAAGTTAGTATGGAAGAAACTTAGATTAGACCAACACCTCATACCCTTTACCAAGATAAGATCCAAGTGGTTACAGGATATAGACATAAAAGAAAACAATACTATAAGCAAATTAGAAGATCAAGGACTAGTCTACCTGTCAGATCTATGGAAAGGGGAATGGTTTATGATTAAGGAAGAGTTGGAGAACATCACTAAAAACCAATTAGATGATTTCGATTACATTAAATTAAAAAGCTTTTGCACAGACAAAACCAATGTAATCAAGATCAAAAGAATTGTAGTAAATTGGGAAATGATCTTTACAACTCATAATTCTGACAAAGGACTAATTTCTAAAAAATATAGAGAACTGAGTCATATTTTTAAAACAAAAAGTCATTTCGCAATTGACAAATGGTCAAAGGATATGCAAAGGCAGTTTACAGATGAGGAGATCAAAGCAATGCATAGCCATATGAAAAAGTGCTCTAAATCATTAATTATTAGAGAAATGCAAATTAAAGCTTCTCTGAGGTACCACCTCACACCTCTCAGATTGGCCAGTATGACCAGGAAGGATAATGATCATTGTTGGAAAGGATGTGGGAAATCTGGGACACTATTACACTGTTGGTGGAGCTGTGATCTCATCCAACCCTTATGGGGAATGGTTTAGCAAACTGTGGTGTATGTATGTCATGGAATACTATTGTTCTATTAGAAACCAGGAGGGATGGGATTTCAGGGAAACCTGGAGGGATTTGCATGAACTGATGCTGAGTGAGATGAGCAGAACCAGAAAAACACTGTACACCCTAACAGCAACATGGGAATTATGTTCAACTTTGAAGGACTTGCTCATTTCATCAGCGCAACAATTGGGAACACTTTTTGGCTGTCTGCAAAGGAGAGTACCATCTGTATCCAGATAAGGAGCTGTGGAATTCGAACAAAGTACAAGGACTATTCCCTTTAATTTGGGGAAAAAACCCAGATGTCTTATTGTCTGAACTGGTTACCTCTGAGAATTCTGTTCTCTTTAAGGATATGATTTCTCTCTCATCACACCCAATTTGGATCAAGGTACAACATGTAAACAAAGTAAAGACTGATGGAGTGCTATCTGTGGGGTGGGGGTGGGGGTAGGGAAGCAAGATTAGGAGAAAATTGTAAAATTCAAATAATATCTTTTATAAAAATTAAAAAAAATCCTTCCTCTTATAGGCCCAAGTAGGATGTCCTCAGGAGTTCATTGGACCACAACACTAGGAGTGGAATTGTTCTTACTTTTTTCTTAACCACCAATGCATAAAAGACCATCTTTTGAGGAATTGTTTTTGCAGGGGGATTTTAGAGAAACTCCTACTGCTTTTTGAGGCAATATTTTGATTCTAGTCTTGCAGATTTCTATGATATATTTGAATTTGTTTCCATTTTAACCTTGGAGATTGTGTCATTTCAACTTTTGTTATTAATAAAGTCATGTTTATTACATTTATTATGAAAAAAAAAGAGGGAGGTTTTACCCCAATGGCTGGACTCTTTGGGTTTATCAAACAACAGATTACTATAATAATCTCCTGCTTTTACAGCTAGTCTATTCCACTGGTCCACCACTCTGTTTCTTAGCCAATAACAAACAGTTTTGATGACTGATGCTTTATAATATAATTTCAGATCATAGGGCTAAGCCACCTTCTTTTGCACTGTTTTTCATTAAGCTCCTGGCAATTCTTGACTTCCTATTTCTCCATATGAATTTACTTGCAATATTTTCTAACTCATTGAAGTAATTTTTTGGAATTTTGATCGGTAGGGCACTAAACAGATAGTTTAGTTTTGGTAGAATTGTCATTTTTTTATTATATTAGCTCTACCTGTCCATGAGCAGTTGATATTTTCCCAGTTATTTCAATCTGATTTAATTTGTGTGAGAAGTGTTTTATAATTTTTTTCAAAAAGATTCTGAGTCTGTCTTGGCAAATAGAATTCCAGGTATTTTATATTGTCTGAGTTTACTTTGAATGGGATTTCTCCTTCTCGCTCTTCCTGCTGTATCTTGCTAGACATATATAGAAAAGTTGAGGATTTATGAGGGTTTATTTTATAACCTGCAACTTTGCTAAAATTGCTAATTGTTTCCAGAAGTTTTTTGGATGATTTCTTGGGATTCTCTAGGTAGACCATCATGTCATCTGCAAAGAGTGAGAGTTTTGTCTCTTCCTTCCCAATTCTAATTACTTCGATTTCTTTTTCTTCTCTAATTGCTGATGCTAACATTTCTAATACAATATTGAATAGTAGTGGTGATAATGGGCACCCTTGTTCACCTCTGATCTTATTGGGAATACCTATAGCCTCTCCCCATTGAATATAATGCTTGTTGATGGTAACAGATAGATACTGCTAATTATTTTAAGGAATAGTCCATTTATTCCTACACTCTCTAGTGTTTTTATAGGAATGGATGCTGCATTTTGTCAAAGCTTTTTCAGCATCTATTGATACGATCATATAATTTCTGATAGGTTTGTTGTTTGATATAATGGAGTATACTAACAGTTTTCCTAATATTGAACCAACCCTGCATTCCTGGAATAAATCCTACTTGATCATAATGTATTATTCTAGTGATAACTTGTTGTAATCATTTTGCTAAGATTTTATTTCGGATATTTGCATCCATATTCATCAGGGAAATAGGTCTATAATTTTCTTTCTCTGTTTTAACTCTTCCTTTTTTAGGTAACAGCACCATATTGGTTTCATAGAAAGAGTTAAGCAGAGTTCCATTTTTCCCTATTTTTCCAAAGAGTTTATATAGAATTGGAACCAATTGTTCCTTAAATGTTTGGTAGAATTCACTTGTGAATCCATCAGCCCCTGGAGATTTTTTCATAGGTAGTTCAGTAATGGCTTGTTGAATTTCTTTGTCTGAGATAGGGTCGTTTAGGTATTTAATCTCTTCTTTATTTAACCTGGGCAACTTATATTTTTGTAAATATTCATCCATTTTAGTTAGATTATCAAATTTATTGGCATAGCATTGGGCAAAATAATTTTGAATTATTACTTTATTTCCTCCTCATTGGTGGTGAGATCACCTTTTTCAGTTATGATTCTAACAATTTGGTTTTCTTCTTTCTTTTTTTAATCAAATTGACCAGAGGTTTACCAATTTTATTGTTTTTTTCATAATACCAACTTTTGGTTTTATTTATTAATTCAATAGTTTTTTTTTGGTTTCAATTTTATAAATTTCTCCTTTAATTTTTAGAATTTCTAATTTGGTATTTAATTGGGGATTTTTGATTTGTTCTTTCTCTAATTTTTTTAGGTGCATGTTTAGTTCATTGATTTCCTCTTTCTCCAATTTATTCATGTAAGCATTTAGAGCTATAATATATCCCCTGAGAGTCGCTTTGAATGAATCCCATAGGTTTTGGTATGTTGTTTCATTATTATCATTATCTAGGATAAAAGGGTTATTTCTTTCTGTAATTTGTTTTTTGGTTCACTAATTTTTTAAAATGAGGTTTTCAGTTTCCAATTGGTTCTGTGTCTGTATTGCCTTGGCCCAGTATTACATATGACTTTTATTGCTTTGTCATCTGAGAAAGATGTATTCACTATTTCTTCCTTTCTGCAGTTGATCATTAGGTTTTTATCTCCTAGTAGATGGTCAATTTTTGTATATGTTCCATGAACTGCAGAGAAAAATGTATAATCCTTTCTATCCTCATTCAGTTTCCTCCATATGTCTACCATATCTAATAACAATCTCTTTACCTCCTTAAATTCTTTCTTCTTTATTTTATTTTTTCAATTTATCTAGGTCTGATAACAGGAGGTTGAGGTCTCCCACTAGTAGAGCTTTGCTGTCTATGTCTTCCTGTAGTTCTTTCAGCTTCTCCTCTAAGAATTTGGGTGCAGTCCCACTGGGTACATATATATTCAATATTGAAATGACTTTACTGTCTATGGTACCTTTTAGCATTTTTTCAATCCACTCTGCTATTTGCTTACCTTATAAGGGAGATTTCATCCCATTTACATTCAGGGTTTTGATTACTAATTCTTTATTGCCTCCATGCTATCTTCCCTCTGCATTTTTTCCCTTTGCTCCCCCTTTATCCACATACCCCAGTATTTTGTTTCTGAATACTAAGCCCTTCAGTGTGTTTGTCCTCCTATTTCACACCCTCCCCTTTCTTTCCCCTTTCCCTTTTTCCCTTTTCCCTTCCCTTCCTTTTGTTATTTTCCCTTTTTCCTCACTCCCTTACCCTTTCTCTGTTCCCCCCCTCCCATTTTCCCCTCTTAGTACTTGAAAGGTTAGATGTTTTATAAGTTAACTGAGTATGTGTAGGTTGACTTTAAGCCATGTCTGATATGAAGATGATTCAGGTGTTTCTCCTCTGCTCCCTTCTTTCCCTCTATTATCATAGGTTTTTTGTACCTCTTAGTGTAATGAGATTTACCCCATTCAATCCCCTTCCTCCTTCAGTCTCTTTCCTGTCCTCCTTTTTAAGGATGTAGAGTTTTTTTGATCGTTCTATGTGAGTCATAGAAATTTCTGAGTGTCTGTCCCTTCTAGTTCAGTATATTATATCGAATAGAGTCAAAATTGCTGAGATTTATTAGAGTCTTTCTGGTTGCTTACAGGATTTTCTCTTTTATATGATAGTTTTGGAGTTTGGCCACAACATTCCTTGCTGTTTTCATTTTAGGATCTTTTTCTGGTGGGAATCAATGTACTCTTTCAATAACTACTTTGCCCTCCCATTCCATGATATCAAGGCAGTTTTCCATAACTAGATCCTGTAATATTAAGTCCAGGCTTTTTTTTCTCTTCAATGTTTTCAGGAAGTCCTATAATTTTCAGGTTGCCCCTCCTCGATCTATTCTGGAGGTCAGTGGTTTTGTTGATGAGGTATTTTACATTTGCTTCTATTTTTTCTATTTTTTTTATTTTGTTTAACTGACTCATTAGTTTCTGTAGACGCCATTCTTTTTTGGGGGGGAGGAGTTTTCTTCATTAACCTTTGGCAACTCCTTTTCCAATTGGTCAACTCTACTTTTGAAAGAGCTTTCCATTTGACCAATTGAGGTTTTGAGAGAATTAATTTCTTTTTGCATTGCTCATTTGAGGATCTGAAAGAATTATTCTCATTTTGTATTTGTCCAATTGAGGATCTGAGAGATTTATTCTCATTTTGTATTGATCCACTTGATGCTGTGAGAGATTTATTCTCATTTTGTAATTGTCTCTCCTTTTGTATTTGTCCAATTCTACGTTCTAAGGTTTTGTTTTCTTGTTGCAAGGTATTAATTGTCTCTCCCAAATTTTTAAGCTCCTTCCTTATTTCTTCAAGGAAGTCTTTATGTGCTGAAGACCACATTGTATTCTCCTCAGAAGTTCCAGGTTTCTATGCGTTAGGGTCTTTCCCTTCAAAGAATTTTTCTATGGATCCACCTTTCCACTGATCCTTCTTCATTTTGCTAAGACCTTGAGTTGGGGAGGGGGCTGGTTCACAAGGGCTTGGGATGTTAAAGGCTTTACTCACTGAGTGCAGTTTCTCTGGCTGGCCAGTAGGAGGTGTTGGTTGCTTTATCTGGAGTGTCTGTGACCTTGATTGAGGCCTTCTCCCTTTGCTTGAAGGGAGGGGTTGGAGCTATTGAATTCTTTTGCCTTCAATCAATGGTGGGCTTTACCCTGGCCTGAGGTCATTCCTCAGCTGGGCTGGTTCTGCTCACACACCTGAGCCTGAGGCCGAATTAGTTTGCATTTGTTTGCTCTCAGAAGTCTGAGTTGTAATGGGCCTCAGAGTTCCTCAGACCAGAGGAGCCCAGGGATGGCATTCGGATCTCTCCTGCTTCAGAACTCTCCCCCAGCCCTGTCCACAAGCTCCTGGGGGACAGCACCAACATCAGTGCTTCTGCTCCCCAGTTGACTGAAGTCCCTGCCATCTAGCCCCACTGCTGATCCAGCAGGTCCTGCTCTTGGGCCCTCAGACTCCTGGTTCCAATTCAGCTGCTAATCTAGCTGACTGGGGCTTATCCTCCCTCTGAGCCCAAACTCACTGGCCCGAATTCCGCCAAAGCTGCTGCCAGAGACAAATCCTGAAGTAGATGTTCTTCCTTCTAGCTTTTTTTCCCTGGGTTTTGTGGGTCAGATTTCTTTTAAGAGGTTTGTTTCATGTGATAGATGGGGAAGAGATCATGAGACTTTAGAACTGTGCCTGTCTTCTCTCCTCCATCTTTGCTGGAAGTCGAGAAATCATATCCTTACGGAAGAAAAATAAAGTATGAGATAGTAAAGTTACATAATAATATAATTTTTTTTTCTAATTTGATGGTAATAGTCTTTGGTCTTTGTTTAAAGTCCATAATTCTTTCTCTGGATACAGATGGTATTCTCCATTGCAGATAGCCCAAAATTGTCCCTGGTCATTGCACTGAAGGCATGAGCAAGTCCATCAAAGTTGATCATCTTCATGTTGCTGTTAGGATATACAGTGTTCTTCTGGTTGTGCTCATCTCGCTCAGCATCAGATCATGCAAATCTTTTCAGGCTTCCCTGAATTCCCATCCCTTCTGGTTTCTAAAAGAACAATAGTGTTCCATAATATACATATAACACAGTTTGTTAAGCCATTCCCCAATTGAAGGATATTAACTTAATTTCCATTTTTTTGTCACTACATACAAGTGTACAAATGATATTTTTATGCTTTTTCATAATCTCTTCAGGTTACAGACCCAGTTGAGGTATTGCTTGGTCAAAGGGTATATACATTTTTGTTATCCTTTGGGCATAATACCAAATTGATCTCCAGAAAATGGATGAGTTGGATAAGTTCACAGCTCCATCAACAATGTATTAGTGTCCCAGATTTCCTGCATTCCTCCGAATATTGATCTTTGTCTTTTTGTGGTCATATTGGCCAGTCTGAGTGGTATGAGATGGTATCTCAGAGATTCTTTAATTTGAATTTCTCTAATAAGTAATGATTTGGAGCAATATTTCATATGACTATGGATTGCTTTGATTTCCTCAGCTGTAAATTGCCTTTGCATATCCTTTGACAATTTGTCAATTGGGGAATAGCTTATTTTTTTTGAAAATTTGACTCAGTTCTCTGTATATTTTATAAATGAGTCCTTTCTCAGGAAAAAAATTGTTTCCCAATTTACTACATTTCTTTTGATCTTGGTTACAATGGTTTTGTCTCTGCAAAAGCTTTTTAATTTAATGTAATCAAAATTATCTAGTTTGTTTTTAATGATGTTCTTTATCTCTTCCTTGGTTGTAAACTGTTTCCTTTTTCATATATCTGACAGGTCAACTACTTCTTAAACTTCTAGTTTGCTTATGATATTGTTTTAAACATCTAAATCCTATATCCATTTGGATCTTATCTTGGTATATGGTGTGAGGTGTTGGTCTATTCTAAATTTCTTCCATATTAACTTCCAATTTTCCCAAGTTTTTATGGAAAAGAGAGTTTTTTCCCAGTAGCTGGACTCTTTGGGTTTATCAAACACCAAATAACTGAAATAATCTCTTGTTATTGTACCTAGTCTATTCCACTGATCCACAACTCTATTTTTCAGCCAATACCAGACAGTTTTGATGACTGATGCTTATAATATAATTTTAGATCTGGTAAGGCTAAGCCACCTTCTTTTGTACTTTTTTTTCATTGAATCCCAGGAAATTGTTGACTTTTTATTTCTCCATATAAATTTACTTACAACTTTTTCTAACTCAAAGTAATTTTTTGGAATTTTGATTGGTAGAGCACTAAACAGGTAGTTTAGTTTTGGTAGAATTGTCATTTTTATTATATTAGCTCAACCTATCTATGAACAGTTGATATTTGCTCAGGTATTTAAATCTGATTTTATTTCAATGAGAAGAGTCTTATAATTGTTTCCAAAAAGTTTTTGAGTCTGCCTTGGCAAGTAGACTCACAGGTATTTTATTTTTTTTAGAGGTTACTTTGGATAGGATTTTTTGTTCTAGCTCTTTCTGCTGTATCTTGCTAGTCATATATAGAAATGTTGATGATTTATGAGGGTTTATTTTTATATCCTGCTACTTTGCTAAAGTTGATATTTCTAGGAATTTTAAAATGACTTTTGGGGATTCTCTAGGTATGCCATCACGTCACCTGCAAAGAGTGAGAGTTTTGCCTCCTCATTTCCTATTCCAATTCCTCAAATTTCTTTTTCTTCTCTTATTGCTGAGGCTAACATTTCAAATATGATATTGAATAGTAGTGGTGATAATGGACATCCTTGTTTCACCCATGATTGTATTGGGAATGCTTCAAGCCTATCCCTGTTCCATATAATACTTATTGGTGGATTCATATAGATACTGCCTATTATTCTAAGGAACAAACCATTTATTCCTACACTCTTTAGTGTTTTTAGTAGGCATGGGTGCTGTATTTTGTCAAAATCTTTTTCAGGGGGAAGCTAGGTGGTGCAGTGGATAGAGCACCAGCCCTGGAGTCAGGAGTACCTGAGTTCAAATCCAGCCTCAGACACTTAATAATTGCATAGCTGTGTGGCCTTGGGCAAGCCACTTAACCCTATTGCCTTGCAAAAGCTAAAAAAACAGGCTTTCCCAGAATCTATTGATATGATCATATCATTTCTTATAGCTATGGTATTGATATAATTAATTATACTATCAGTTTTTCTATTATTGAACCAACCCGGCATTCCTGGGATAAGTCCTACTTGACTAAAATGTATTATCCTAGTGATAGCTTGTAATTGTTTTGCTAAGATTTTATTTAAGATTTTTTGCATCTATATTCATCAGGGAAATAGGTCTATTATTTTCTTTCTCTGTGTTAACTCTTCCTGGTTTAGGTATCACCACCATATTGGTGTCATAGAAAGAGTTAGGCAGAGTTCCATCTTCACCTATTTTTCTAAAGAGTTTATACAGAATTGGAAACAATTGTTCCTTAAATGTTTGATAGAATTCACTTGTGAATCCATCTGGCCCTGTAGATTTTTTCTTAGGGAGTTCAATAATGGCTTGCTGCATTTTGTTTTCTGAGATAGGGTTATTTATGTTTTTAATTTCCTCTTCATTTAATCTGGGCAATGTAAATTTTTTTTAAATGTTCATCCATTTCACTTAGATTGTCAAATTTATTGGCACATAGTTGGGCAAAATAATCCCAAATTATTACTTTAATTTCTTCCCCATTGGTGGTGAGTTCACCATTTTTCATTTATGATATTACCAATTTGGTTTTCTTCTAGTTTTTAATCAAATTGACCATAGGTTTATGAATTTTATTGTTTTTTTCATGAAATTAGCTCTTTGTTTTATTTATTAGTTTAATAGTTTTCTTTTTTTGATTTTATTAATTTCTCCTTTAATTTTTAGAATTTCTAATTTGGTATTTAATTGGGGTTTTTTATTTGTTCTTTCTATAATTATTTTAGTTACATATTTAGTTCATTGATATCTTCTCTCTCTAATTTATTCATGTAATCGTTTAAAGATGTAATATATTCCCTGACAGCCTCCTTGTGTGTATCCCATAAGTTTTGGTATGTTGTGTCATTATTGTCATTAACTAGGATGAAATAATAAATTCTTCCTATAATTTGTTGCTTGATACACTCATTCTTTAAAATGAGATCATTTAGTTTCCAATTAGTTCTGGGTCTATATCTCCCTGGCCCAGCATTTCATATGATTTTTATTGCAATATGATCTGAAAAAGATGTATTCACTATGTCTCCTTTTCTGCAATTGATCGTTAGGTTTTTTTTTTGTCCTAGTATATGATCCTTTTTTGTGTTAAGTCCCATATAGTGTAGGAAAAAAAGTATATATTCCTTTCTATCCCCGTTCAATTTCCTCCATAGGTCTATCATATCTAGGTTTTCTAACAGTCTATTTACGTCTTTAACTTCCTTCTTGTTTATTTTATGGTTAGATTTATCCAAATCTGAGAGTGTCTCCCATTAGTTGAGTTTTGCTGTCTATGTCTTCCTGTAGCTCTTTCAACTTCTTTAAAAATTTGGATGCTCTACCATTGGGTGCCTGCATATTTAGTACTGAAATTAGTATATTGTCTGTGATACCCTTTAGAAGGATATAGTTTCCTTCCTTATCTCTTTTAATGCTATCTATTTTTGCAGCTGCTTTGAGACAAGGATTGCTACCCCTACTTTTTTTCACTTTTGCTGAAGCAAAATATATTTAATCCAACCTTTTACCTTTACTCTATATGTATCTCTCTGTTTCAGATGAGTTTCTTGTAAGCACCATATTGTAGGATTCTGGTTTTTAATCCACTCAGCTATTAGCTTATGTTTTAAGGGAGAGTTCATCCCATTAACATTCAAAGCTATTATTACTAACTCTTTATTGACCTCCATGCTATATTCCTTCTGTTTGATTTTTAACCTTTTTTCCCCTTTATCCATATTCTCCAGTGTTTTGTTTCTTAATACTGCCACCTTCAGTGTGTTTGCCCTCTTATATCACTCCCCCTCTCCTTTATCCCCTTTCCCTTTTCTCCTTCTTCTCTTCCTCCTGTTAGTTGCTCTTTTTCTCCCCCTCCCCATTCCCCCCTCCCCTTTTCCCCTTTCAATGCTCGAAATGTAAGGTAAGTTTCTTAAGTTTCTTAAGTGTGTCTAAGTTAACTTTAAGCCAAGTTTGATGAGATGAAGATTCAGGTGGTTCTCACATCCTCCCTTCTTCCCCTCTACTACAATAGGATTTTTGTACCTCATGATATAATAAGATATACCTCATTGTCTCCCTCCAACCTCTCTTCTCCTTAATGCTCCCCCTTTTTAAGGAGTTATTGTTTTTAAATCATTCTATCTGAGTCACAGAAAAGTTATGAGTATCCATCACTTCTGGCTATGTATATTCTTTGTAACAGAGTTTCAGTTCTCAAGAGTTATGAGACTCTTTCTCCCAAGTGGGTATATAGCCAGTCTCATCTTATTGTACAGCATTTTTTTACCTTTTCATGTGTCTCTTGAGCCTCCTGTTTGATGTCCAAATTTTCTATTTAGCTCTGGTCTTTTCATCATGAAATCTTGGAACTCTCCCATTATATTGAATGTCCATCTTTTCCCCTGAAAGAGAAGGCTGAGCTTTTCTGGGTAGTGTATTCTTGGCTGAATTCCAAACTCCCTTGCTCTTTGGAATATCTCATTCCAGGCCCTTCAATCCCCTAAAGTTGATGCAACCAGGTCCTGTGTAATCTTTACTGTGGCTCCTTGGTATTTATTTTTTCCTTCTGGCTGCTTGTAGGGTTTTTTTTGTTGTTGTTTTATCTGATAGTCCTGCAATTTGGCCACAACATTCTTTGGTGTTTTCATTTTAGGATCTCTTTCTGGGTGGAGGAATTGATGTGTTCTTTCAATGACTATTTTTACCTCTGGTTCCATGATATCTGGGCAATTTTCCATCACTAAATCCTGTAATAATAAGTCCAGGCTTTTTTTCTTTTCAGTGTTTTCTTGAAGGGCAATAATTCTCAGATTCTCCCATCTTGATCTATTCTCAAGGTCAGTGGTTTTGCTGATGAGGTATTTTACATTTTTTTTCTATTTTTTGATCTTTTGGTTTTGTTTCATGAGGTCATTAGTTTCTGCCAATTCCATTCTTTTTTTTTAGAGAAGAAGATTTAAGATAAATGAATTATCTTTTGCAACTCCTTTTCCAGTTGGTTCATTCTATTTTTGAAGGACTTTTCTATTTGTCCAAATGTAGTTTTGAGAGAATCATTTCATTTTTGCATTTTCCCAGTTGAGGATTTGAAAGAATCATTTTCTTTTTGCATTTGCCCAATTGAAGGTCTGAGAAAGTTATTCTCATTTTTTATTTGTCCAATTGTATTTTCCAAGGATTTGTTTTCCTGTTGAATGATGATAATTTTCTCTTGAGTTTCTTTTCCCAATTTTTCAATTGATTTTTAAACTTCTTCCTGATTTCTTCAAGGGAGTCTTTCTGGGTTGGAGACCAATTCATGTTCTCCTCAGCAATGCTAGATCTCTCCAGGTTAGATCCTAAAGGCTTTGTTCACTTGGCTTACTAGTTGGGCTAGCAAATAAGAGGTGCTGGTTGCTTTCTCTCTCAGCAGCAAGGTCTGAGTTGACCTTGAACACTGGACTGGGCCCTGGGGGGAGGGAGTGAATTTCTTTCTGTTGAGTGAACTCAGCTGCCCTGATGGAGTGGTGGAGGGGAGGTTGTTTATTGTTTGTTCTGGGCAAAGGGCTCTGTTGAAAGTATGGAGCTCAGGTCCCTGGCTTGGCTGGTTGTTCTCCAGTGGTGCTCTGAGACTCTGTGCTGGAACTCACCCTCCCTTAGCTCCCCCCACAAAGACTCTGAAGCGAAATTTGGATCTCACACCTGCCAATCCCCAAGTCTCTCAGGCTGATGCTGACCCTCTGGCTTCCCCCAGCTGCCATTCTCACACTGATTCTCTGCTTTCCTCTCCCAGTTCACCCACGGTCCCCTGAGGTGTTCTTCTCCTAGCTTCTCTTTCTGGGTTTGTTGATCAAATTTCTGTTAAGAGGAAGGGATGTAGATAAAATGAGTTATTAATGCATTATTGGAGGAATTGGGAATTGATTCAACAGTTCTGTAGAGCTATTTAGAACTATGCCCAAAGGGCTATAAACCATGTTGCCTTTTGAGTTGTGCCTCTACCAAATCTATAATCCAGAAGAGTTTAAAAACAGGAATCTCTCTCTCTCTCTCTCTCTCTCTCTCTCTCTCTCTCTCTCTCTCTCTCTGTCTGTCTCTCTGTCTGTCTGTCTGTCTCTCTCTCTCTATATATATATATATGTATATATGTACATATATGTGTATGTATGTATTATATAGCAGCTCTTTTCTAGGGACAAGAAACTGGTAATTGAGCAAAAGGTCATCAGTTCAGGAGTGGCTAAACAAATTGTGGTATGTGATTATGATGGATTACTATTCTGCTATAAGAAAAGATGAACAGGATGTACTCAATTATATTGTAAACACTTAAATGAGCAGGGACAATTGAAAATATGATATATATGTATATATAAAATATAAAAATGATTGTTAAAATTTTGGGGAAATTAAGATAAAGTAAGATTTGATCATTTTTAAAGGAAGAGAGAAAGAAAAATAAAGGAGAAAAGAAATGAGAATCAAGCAGAATTATGAAAAAAATGACTGAAGGAATAAATGTCTTCAAAATATAACTTATCAAAAAATAAAATTAACCAAATGGAAAAGGAAGTTAGCACAGTGAATAGAACTCTGGCCTTCGAGTCAGGAGGACAGGAGTTCGAATCTGGTCTCAGACAGTTGACTCTTACTAGCTGTGTGACTTTTAGCAAGTCACTTAACCCTTAATTGCCTTGCATCCAGGGTCATCAGCTGTCCTGATTCATATCTGACCACTAGATCCAGATGACTCTAGAGGAGAAAGTGAGGCTGGTGCCATAATACAACACCCCCGTCATTCAAATCTATTTCATGTGCTTGTCATGGCATCATTTCCCTTCTTCAAAAATGAAGGACAAACATTATTTAACATAATCAAGTGAAAAAGGAAATACAAAAGCTTACTGGAGAAAATAAAATCCTAAAAATAAGAATTTGAGAACTAAAAGCTAATGATTCTATGAATCACCAAGATTCCATCAAACAAAACCAAAAGGTTGAAAAAATAGAAAAAAATATAAAGTACATTTTAGGAAAAATAACTGAAATGAAAAATAGATGCAGAAAAGATAATTTATGGATTTTTGGCCCAACTGAAAGCCTTGACAAAAAAAGCCCAGAAAATATAATTCAGGAAATTATCATGGAAAACTGCCTAATATCCCAGAACAAGAAGACAAAATAATCCTTGGAAGAATCCACTGATCAGCTCCAGAAGAGATCACAAAATAGAAACTCTAAGCAATATTGTAGCCAAATATTAGAATTCTCTCACCTAAAGGAGAAAATAATCATAAGCAGCTTCAACATTAAAAGTCCAGAGACCCTGGAATATGATATTCCAGATGGCAAAGGAGCTTGGATTGCAACTAAATATCAACTGCCATGCAAAATTTAGCATATTCTTTCAGGAGAAAAGATGGCTTTTCAATGAAATAGAGGAATTTCAAAATTATCTGATAAAAAAGACCAGGACTGAAAAGAAAATTCATTCTTCAAATACAAGACAGAAGTAATGTGCAAAAAGATAAACAGAAAGGGGAAATATTAATCAGGAACATTAAATTGGATACATTCCTGCATAGAAAGACAATAGGTATTACTTGAGAATTGCATTTCTTTCAGAATTGTTAAAAGAAGCAAAGTTAGAGAGAGAGGATGTGGATATAGAGGTCATGAAAGTAAAGATTCTTTAGCTCATGAGGACAGAGCATAATTAGATGGTGTGGGTATAAATGAATCTTGAATTGATTTTGCTTTACATTATACTTGAGCTCGTGATTATATTTCTATAGCTGATTCTCATACAAATGTTATAGTATAAATTGATTGTAATTTGATAATGTTGAGAATTGTGTTTCTAATGAGAGAATAGAAGAGAATGTACTTGGACAGAGACTGCAGCTATGAAGGGACTATGAGGAAATGAGATTTATAAATGAGACTTATAAATCAATCAATCAATCAACTTTCGAGAATAATATAAAGACAAATAAAAGGAATATATCTTGGTGGAGGTTATAGGTTCAATTCATGTTTAAAACATTTAAAACATGTTTAAAATTAAGACATGAAAAGAAGGATTATACTAGGAGAAGGTGAGGCATTAGAGAATAAGAAGAGGCATAAAAATCTATTATAGAAGAGGGAAAGAAGGCAGGATCTGAGGACTGAATAAATCTTATTCTCAATAGCTTTGTTCCAAAGAAGGAATAGCATACATTTCCAATTGGGTATAAAAATTTATCCTACCAAATAGGGAAGTAAAAGGGAAGGAGAAAAAGGAGGGGAAAGTGACTGATAAAAGAAAGGGTCAAAAATAAAAGTAAAATTAAAGGTGAAGTTAAAGAAAAAGATAAAAATAAAAAGTAAAAGGGAGAAGGAAAGAAAAAGGATTGATAGGGAAAAAAGGACTGATTAAGAGGCTGCAGCAGAACCAAACCTTTGGTATGAACAGATAAGGGGAAAGAAAAGATAAAAGTACAATAGGGAGAGATAGCATGAAGGGAAATATAGACTTAATAATCATAATGTAAATGTGATTGTGATGAACTCTCCCATAAAATGAAAGTGGATAGTAGAGTGGATTAAAAATAAGAATCCTATATATTGTTTACAAGAAACACATTTGAAGTAGAGATATTCACATAAAATAAATGTAAGACTAAAGCAGAATATGTTATGCTCAAGCTGAAAAAAAAGAAGAAATAGCAATCCTAATTTAAGACAAAACAAAACCCAAAATAGATCTTATTAAAAGAGATATGAAAGAAATTACATCTTCATAATAGGTACTGTAGTCAATGAAGTGTTATCAATATTAAACAAATATGCATCCAGTAATATAGCATCCAAGTTCTTAGAGAAAAAGCTAAATGAATTATAGGGAGACATAAAAAACAAAACAATAATAATGGGGGACCTCAACTTCCCTTTCTCAGAATTAGATAAATCTACACAAAATAATTTAGAAGGAAATTAAGAAGGTGAATAGAATTTTATAAAAGTTAGATATGATAAATCTCTGGAAAAAATTGGATGGGAATAGAAGGAATAAACTTTTTTTCTCTGCAGTACAAGGCACCCTCACAAAAATTGAACATGTACTGGGGCATAAAATTCTCACAGTAAAATGCATAAAAGCAGAAATATTAAAAACACCCTTTTCAGATCTTGATGCACTAAAAATTATATCTATTAAAGGATCTTGGGAAGATAAACTAAATGACCTAATTTTAAATAATGAGTTAATCAAACAACAATTCATAGAAATAATTAACAATTTCATCCTTGACAATGATGAGAATGACACATTATATGAAAACTTGTTGCAGTCAAAGAAGTTTTTTGAGGAAATCTGATGTCTCTAAATGCTTATATGAATAAAATAGAGAAAGAGGAGATCAATGAATTGGACATGTAACTAAAAAGAGAGAGAAAAGCATCAAATTAAAAATCCCCAATTAAATATCAAATTTCAAATTCTGAAAATTGAAGGAGAAATTAATAAAGCAAGGAAATCATTGATTTAATAAATAAAACTAAGTTAGATTTATAGTAAAAACAAATAAAATAGATAAACTTTGCATTATTCTGATTTAACAAAAAAAGAAAAAATGCCAAAGTGCCAGTATCAAAAATGAAAAGGATGAACTCACCACCACTGTGGAAGAAATTAAAGAGATAATTAGGAGATATTTTGCCTAACTGCATACCAATAAATTGGACAATCAAGTAAAATGCATGAATTTTTGTAAAAATAAAAATTGTCAAGATTAACTAAAGAGAAAATAGAATACTTAAATGACCCCATTTTAGAAAAAAGAAATTGAAGAAGCCATCAATATTCTTCCCACGAAAAAATCTCTAGCATCAGATGGAACTATGATCCATGCAATAATCTATCATAATTCCAGAGGATTGATGATTTAGAATGTTGCCCATGTTGTGACAAAATTGATGAATGAAACACTCAGAATGAGACATACATTTTTTTAGATGTGGTTATTGTGACAATTCACTTTATTTAATGACACATCATTTGTTTCAAGTACTTTGTTTTCCCTTCCTATTCCCAATTGGGATTAGGGTGAGAATGTGAATGTGAAAGGGAGAAGACTGATGATTTTCTGTTTAAATATCATTAAAGTAATGAAAGAGGCAATGTGATATAGTAGAAAAAGAATTCGAACCAGGAGTTTAGAGATCAAAGTTTAAATCTTCTGTTAACTAGCTATGTGTGTTACTGTGGAGAATTTCTTTGCAAAGTCTCATGGAAGCAGTGTAAGCTCAGGAGTTTAAGAATGTAAATTAAAATTATCCAACTGTATGACTTCAAATAAATCACTAAACCTCTCTGGAACTCTTAACCATATGCAAAATGAGAGAAGGGGACTGGTTTTTGATTAACTCACAGGTTCTTTCTAACTACAAATCCAAGGTCCTATAAGCTTTAAAATCAGTTGCTTTATCTTTAAAAAAAGGAGAGAGGATTCCTAAGTCATCTCTGACATCCATTACAGATCTGACATTCTGCTATTTAATTCTAATCACTAATTGCTCTTTTTTGCAAGGCAGTGGGGTTAAGTGACTTGCCCAAGGTCACACAGCTAGGTAATTATTACGTGTCTGAGGCTGGATTTGAACACATGTCCTCCTGACTCCAGGGCCAGTGTTTTATCAACTGCACCACCTAGCCATCCCTATTTAATTCTAATCAAAAGCAAAGTGTGACATAATTTATTCTATTAAATGGTGGGAAATTGTATTTTGAGATTTTAAAACAACAAAAGGTGAATCTTAATTTTCTTATTAATTTGTATTTTGTCTATGAGAGAAAGAGATAGAGAGATGGAGGATGGAATGAGGGACGGAAAGAAAAACAGAGCAGAGGTATAGATGCAGACATGCAGAAAGGAGCAAATTATGAAAAACAAATAGACAGAGGTCTAGAGAGAGGCCCAGAGACAGAGAAAAACAAAGGTAGAAGAGAGGAAATAATTCTATAGTGTCTCATACCTGAGCAGAATAATATTATTTTTAGGGATAGTGACCAGTTGAACACATCCACATCTGTGCTACTCATATTCCACATTCCTTATAGATTTAATTCATTGCCTGTTATATAGCTATATAGGTTATGAAGTGTCAAATGAATACTGAATACCATGATTGAAAGTATATTTCATTTGGAAATATGAAAATTTGAATTATTAAGATATATTTTAAAATATTGATTGCTAATTTATGTTCATAACATATATAAAATGTTTATAAAATCTTGTCTTTCCAAAGAATGTTTAAATCTTTGACTATTAGACATCAGTAAGGACATATTATAATGTGTAATTTGACTATTTTTACAGAATTGTTTAGAAAGCTGCTTACCAGAATTCTGCATTAATTATCACTTAAGTATAACCATTTTCAAGGCAAACTGAAGGGAGATCAACTTTAAAAGAAATACTACTCTTGTACAAAGTAAACCAGCTTCAGAAAAGAAAGTAAAATGATTTAACCTCATTATTGTAAAGTATTGTTTTTGTTTGGCTATCTTAGCTAACTCAGGTACTTCTCTTCAGAAACATGAATACTTTCGATTCAAATATGTATACTTCCTTTTCTTTTGCTAAAACACCAATTCTGCCATATTAATCCCCATCTAGTTTATTACTTTCATTGCTAGACCTCTAAATCAAGACTACTGAATCCAAGTCCTTAGGCCCTGAGAAAATTAATTTACTCATCTTTCAAGGATCCACTTTGAGACACACCAGCCTGATTAGTGGCTAAATGCATATTTAGTTAACTATATCTTGCTGACACTAACACCTTTACCAGGGCATACATTCTTTACATCCATATCTCATCCAATCATCCAATTGGACAATTTTGTCATTTTTTGACATCCCTACTTCCTTTCTCTTCCTCTAGGCAAAGTCATAAAGCAAATATTACCACTGACCCTAAAAATCATGTACCAGTTTCCATTGATTCCTCAGTGGATCAGCTCACCAACCCTATAACTCTCCATCTGCTACCCTTCCTGGCCATCATTCTTCTCTGTGTACTCTCTCCCCCTATTATAATGTAATATGTAATAAATAATGTATTACAATCAGAATGGCAATTTTGACTTTATTTGTATCTATCATACCTATCACAGTTTCTATTATGTAGTATGCACTTCATAAGTTTTTTTCATTTCTATGGGTTTATACAGTATGGTCACTATTTTTGAGTTCCTGTGATGGGTGATTTTTTTTAATTACACTTGGATGACCAATTAGTTAGCTCTGTAAAAGGTATGTTCTCTTAAAGTTGAGCAGTGTGTCTAAACTTGGAGTAGGAAAAGATGAAGTATAGAAAGAAATTCTATATCCTTAGAATCAATTTATAAAATCATGTGCAGAAAGCTCTTCTAAGAGTTAAGAAAGGAGTAACTAAGCAAATGAGGATTAGAGGGGCAGGAACCACAGTATAAACCAGACTAACAGTAAGACAGATTTATTTGGGGTGGAGATGGAGATTGGCAAGGAGGTGGGTCTCAAAACACAGGACTTTATGAAGGCCAAGAAATCCAGAGATTTAAGTTTCCTTAGACAGAGACTCCGGTTCTTTGAGGCTATTGGTGGGAAGTTGCTAAAGGGAGATGGCTCTATTGTTAAAATCATATCTTCTTTTAAACTTTTATTAGTGACATAATCAATGTTAATGATTTCCCTTATCTTAAACCTTCCCTGGAATAAATTTCATTTTATTATAATGAATAATCTTTGAACTATATATTGTTGTAATTTTTTAGTTAGTATTTATTTAGTATTTAGTATTTAGCATTTAGTACTTATTTAGGGGTTTTATGCTCATATTCAATAAAGAAATTGTACTATAATTTTTTTCTTATTTTGCTCTTCCTGGATTGGCTATCAGTATCGTTTTTTTATAGAATGAATTTGATTGAATCCTTTTTAAACCTGTTATTCCAAATAATTTACTTAATATTGAAATTAGTTGATCTTTTAAAAAATGTTTGAGAGAATTCAGGTTCAAATTCATGTAATTCCAGGGCAGCTGGATGGTACAGTGGATAGATTACCAGTCCTGGAGTCAGGAGAGACTGAGTTCAAACGTGGCATCAGACACTTAATAATTACCTAGCTGTGTAACTTCAGGCAAGTCACTTAACTCCTTTGCCTTGCAAACAACAAACAATAACAACAACAAAAAACAAATTCATGTGATTCTGGTACTATTCTCTTAGGAAAAGCATTTGTCGTTATTTAATTTATTTTTCTAAATTCAGGCTGTTTAGATTTACTATTTTTCTGTTTACCCAGGCAGTTTATAATTTTGCAAATATTCTTCCAATTCACAGAAATTACTAAATTTATTGGCATATAATTAGACAAAATACTTTTTTATAATTGCTTTTAACTTCATCTTTATTAGTAACTCCCTTTTCATTTTGATACTAATGATTTATTTTTCCTCTACCTTTTAAAAATAAACTAATAGTTAATTTGGCTTTTTCATATAATCAACTCATAGCTTTATTTATAAATTCAATGTTTTATACTTTGAATTTTTTATTATTAAATAAATATTTTATTTCTTTTCCAATTACATACAATTGAAGTATCTACCAATCATTGTTTTTTTTTGGCAAGGCTTTGAGTTTTAAAATTTTTTTCTTCCCTCCCTTCCCTTGCTCCCCCACCCCCAACAAAAGGCAATTTAATATAGGCTTTACATTTGCATCCATGTTAAATATAGATCTAAATTAAATGTGTTCTGAGAGAAGAATCAGATCCCAAAGGAAGAAAGGAAACATTAAAGATAACAAAATTACATGATACATGACAACTTTTAAAAATTGAAGGTAATAAGTTTTGGTCTTCATTTAAATTCCACAATTTCTTCCTGGATATAGAAGATATTCTCATTCAAAACTTCACTAAGATTGTCCCTGATTATATCACTGATGGAATGAGCAAGTCCATTATCACCCCCATGTTGATGGTAATGTGTTTAATGTTCTTTTGGTTCTACTCATCTCACTCAGCATCACTTCATACAAGCCTTTTCAGGTTTTTCCTGAAATCCCATCCTTCATGACTTCTAATAGAAAAATAATTCCCCTTAAAATACATATATCACAATTTATTCAGCTATTCCCTGATTGATGGGCATCCCCTCAATTTCCAATTCTTTGCCACTACAGAAAGAAGTTTGGATATTTTTGTACATGTGAGGCTTTTACCCTTTTTTATTATCTCTTTTTGATCCAGAACCAGTGGTGGCATTGTTGGATCAAAGGGTATGCACATTTTTATTGCCCTTTGGGCATAATTCCAAATTGCTCTCCAGAAAGGTTGAATCAGTTCACAACTCCACTAATAATGCATCAGTGTCCCACATTTCCCAAATCCCCTCCAACATTGATCATAATCCTTTCTTGTTATATTGGTCAATCTGAGAGGTGAGGTGGTAACTCAGAGATGCTTCAATTTGTATTCTCTAATCAATAATGATTTAGAGCAATTTTTCACATGACTATAGATAACTTTAGTTCCTTCATCCAAGAATTGCCTTTGCATATCACTTGACCATTTGTCAATTGTTTTTTTATAAATTTGACTAGTTCTCAATATATTTTAAAATGAGTTCTTTATCAGAAACACTAGTTGTAAAAATGGTTTCCCAACATACTATGTTCCTTTTGATCTTAGTTACAGTTATATTGCTTGTGCAAAAACTTTTTAATTTAATAAAAATTATCCATTTTGTTTGAAATAATGTTCTTTATCTCTTCTTTGGTCATAAATTGTTCTCCTTTCCATAGATCTGACAGGTAAACTATTCCTTGTTTTCCTAATTTTCTTTTAATATTGTCTTTTATGTCTAAATCCTGCTTCCATTTTGGCCTTATCTAGGTTTGGAGTGTGAGATTTTGGTATAATCCTAGTTTCTGCCATACTGTCATTGGAAGTGGCTTAGAGAGGGAATAACACACACACTCAATAGTGTATAGAAATCTATATTACCATAGAGGAAAAGAGGAAATGAAAAGGATGGGAGAAAGGAGTCAGGGGAAGGGGAGAGAGGTGCAAGTGATAGAAGAGAGGGAAGATTGTAGAAGAAGGTAGTTAAATGCAACACACTTTTGATGAGGAACAGGATGAAAAGAGAAAGAAAATAAAATAAATGGGAGTGGTAGGTAAGAGGATGGAAGTAAATACAGTTAGCAATAGAACTGTGGGGAAAATGTTGGAACAATTTCTCTGATGTATTTAGGATAAAGAATACTACCCTAGACTTCAAGAAAAATAGTGGAGAGAAGCCAGTCCCTGTTTTAAACTCTCCTGGCTTTCCCTCAGAACTAACTTGAGTCAAGATTCTTATCAGATTTTAGATAAAGAGAATCACAGAAGAACAGAGGGGAACATCTTCCAGCAAGTTCTGTCACAGGGGAGCATGGACATGCCCAAGGCAGAGAACTGAGATCCAGCACACAGACTGCAACATGATGCAGGTGACTGACCTAAGAACTGTGAGGGTGGGAGCAGAAGCCTTTGCTGTGTGCCTGGTGGGAAGACTGGGAGAGTTCAATTTGGGGCTGCTTAGGACCACCATTCTGCCAGTTTGACTGGTCTAGAAGACACTGGAATTGAACCCCCTTGTTTCCAGAGGAGACCTGTCATATCTATGGGAGAGTCTGACTTTCTCCAGCACACAGAAAGAAACAACCCCAGGTGTTGGCACCTTGCCAAAGGCCCAGGTGTGGGCAGCAAAACTTCCCCATCCCTAACTATCCAAAGAAACCCACTGGCATTTCCAGCCTTGACAGTCTAGCAGTTGACTGGATTGTGTGAGGACATCACAGATATAGCCCCAGGCCACTGACACCCCCAATACAGACAATCCAGAGAAAGTTTCTGGAATTCCTTACTTTTTGGTCCATGGAGTAACCTCCTGGAGTCTCTTACTCCAGTAAGCAAGACCTCTAGGGTTTTCTACACCAAAGGCTCACTAATAGCTCCTCCCCCAACACAAAATTAGGGAAAGCTAACATTTCAAAATGAAAAAGGTCAGGGCAAAACAGGGTTTCTTGAATATATTACACTGGAGATAAGGACACCAGCTCAGAAAAGGAGGACCAAAGGAGAAATCTATGTGGAGCATCAAAAGAGAATATGAATTGTTTTCTAGTCCAGAAAGTCTTCTTAGAAGAGATCAGAAAGGAGTTTAAATATCAAATAAAAAATGGTAAAAAGAAATGTAAGGGAACATTATCATCTTACAACAAAAGAATGACAGATGAAAACAAATCTTTTAAAAAATAAATTGAACAAATACAAAAAAATCCTTCAAAAAGACAATTGGACAAAATGCAAAGGGATAACAACTACTTCAAAAATAGAATTATTCAAATGGAAAAGGAGATGCAAAAAAGCTAAATGACAAAAATTCTTCTCTGAAAAAAGATTGGATTCTGTGAATTTAATGACTTCATGGGACACCTAGAATCTGTTAAACAAGGCAAATGTGGTTAAGTGGCTTGCCCAAGACCACATAGCTAGGTAATTATTAAGTGTTTGAGGTCAGATTTGAACTCAGATAGTCCTGACTCCAGGGCTGGTGCTCTTATCCACTGTGTCACCTAGCCACCCCCTAAACAAAATTTTAAAAATGAAATAATAGAAGAAAACATAAAATAAATTATTGGTAAGCAGCCAGCCTTCAAAATAGATTCAGGAGAGACAATTTAAGAATCATAGGACTAATTGAAACACTTGATTAAAAAAAATAATGCTTGGACTTCATACTTCAGGATATAGTTAAGGAGAACTGCCCTGATATCCTGAAACCAGAGGGCAAAATAGTCATTGAAAGAATATATTGATCCCTTCCTGAAAGGGATCCCAAAATGAAAGCACCAAGAAATATTGTGACCACACTCCAGAATTATCTGATCAAGGAAACAATTGTCAACTTCAGCAAAGTTGCAAGATATAAAATAAACCCACATATATGCTCAGTATTTCTATACATTACTAGAAGAAATAGCAGCAAGAGATATAAAGAGAAGTCCCATTTAAAATAACTTGTGACAACATAAAATACTTGGGAATCTACTTCCAAGGCAGAATCACAAACCTTATGAAAACAAGTATAAAACACAAATAACATCAAATCCAAATAACTGGGGAAATGCCAAGTGCTAATGAGTAGGCTGAGCTAAATATTAAAAATGACAATCCTATGTAAATTAAATTATTTAATGCCATACTAAACAAACTTTCAAAAAATTACTTTAGTTGACTTGAAAAAATAGTAATTAAATTCATGTGGAAGAAAAAATGGTCAAGAATATCATAGGAATTAAAGAAAAATGCAAAAGAAGGCAGTCTAGTCATATCTATAATTATATAATAAATCATCAGCCATCAAAACAATTTGGTACTGGCTAAGAAATAAAGTGATGAATCAGTGGAAGAGAGCAGTTGCAAAAGAGATAGCAGAAAATGACTGTAGTAATCTATTATGTGATAAATTCAAAAATTCCAGTTTTTTTTAATAAAAACTGACTCCATAAAAACTTCTGAGGAAACCGGATAATAGTATGGCAGAAATTAGGCATAGACCAATATTTTACACCCTATACCAAGAAAAGGTGAAAATGGGTGCAGGATTTAGCCATAAAAGGTTGAATTGTTAACCCCATTATGAGAACAAGGAATAGTTCACCTGTCAAATCTATGGAAAGCAGAGCAGTTTATGACTAAAGAAAAGATAGAGGATATTATAAAAAACAAACTGGATAAATTTTACTGCATTTTATTAAATTAAAAAGATTTTCACAAACAAAACTGTTGCAACCAGGGTTAAAAAGAATGTAGTAATGGGCGGAGCTGAGACAGCAACAGGAGAAGAGCATCTCTTAGGTGCTCTCTCTATATAATATTTCAGACCCTTAAAATAAGGACTCTAATTTTCGAGAGACAAAACCCACAGCAGGGGGATTCAATGAGGCCGTTCTCCAGCCCAAGGTAACCTGGAAAATAGTGTAAAGACTCCATTCCATGGGGTTGGAGGAGAAACCCACCAGAGTGAAGGAACTTAAGCCTTCTGGAGCCAGCCCCAGGGTGCTGGGAGCCAAGGCTCAAAGCAGCTAGGGCAGTTCCCTGACCTAAACCCCAGGGAGCACTGGGCACAACTAGGAAGATCAGGGGAGAAGGGAGGGAGGGGGCCTCTGCCAGAGTGAACTCTTGAAGCCTAGCCCTCAGGGCACTCAGCAAGCAGCATGGCCCTGGCAGCCAAGATCCAGGAACCGGAAACAGGCTGAGCCAGTAAGCAGGAGCCCTGAGGCAACTGAACCTTGAGTACTCAGCCTAGGTATGGGGAGTGGAGAGAGACTTCCAAGGTCTGTCCTCTGTACCTGTACCAGGACTCTGGGGCTCTGACCACATTCAGATCCTGATGACAGAGCTTCACACAATGAGATCCTTGCAAGGGGTGGGGTGTCCCAGTAATACTCAAAAGCTCAGGAAGCACCCCAAGACCAGCCTCAGGCTGGGGAAATGAGTAAACAGAGAAAAAAAGAGAAACACCATTGAGAAACACATTGTCTATGATCCCAAGAAGGATCAAAATACTCAATCTGAAGGTGAAGTACAAGCTCCTGCATCTAAAGACTTCAATAAAAATGGAAATTGGGTTCAGGCTATGACAGAGCTCAAAAAATATTTTGAAAATCAAGTGAGAGAGATGGAAGAAAAATTGGGAAAAGAAATGATAGAGATGCAGGAAAAACATGAAAAAGAAGTCCGCAGCTTAGTCAGGGAGATCCAAAAAATGCTGAAGAAATTAATATGTTAAGAACCAGCATAGATCCCAAAAAACCAACCCCTAGGAATATTATAGCCAAGTTCCAGAACTCCCAAGTCAAAGAGAAAATATTACAAGCAGCCAGAAGGACACAGTTCAAATATCATGGAGCTGCAGTGAGGAACACACAGGACTTAGCAGCAACTACATTGGAAGCTCGTAGGGCTTGAAATACAATATACTGGAAGGCAAATGAGCTTAGAATGCAGCCAAGAATGAACGACCCAGCAAAGCTGAATGTCCTCTTCCAGGGAAAAAGGTGGACTTTCAATGAACCAGGGGAATTTCAAATGTTCCTTTTGGAATGGCCAGAGCTGAACAGAAGGTTCGATCTTCAGATACAGGACTCAGGTGAAGCATGGAGATTGGAGGAGAGGGGGGGAAATATGAGGGACTTAATGAGGATGAACTGCATGTATTCCTGCATAGAAAAATGACACTGATAATACTCATATGAACCTTCTCAGTTAATAGAGCAGGTAGAGGGAGCTTTTATAGTTGAAGCACAGGAGAAAGCTGAATTCGAAGATAGAATATGGTATAAAAATGGATTCAATAGAAAAAAAGGGAAATGGAATGGGAGAAAGAAAAAGGAGAGGGGGAATAGTCCAAAATAGTTCACATAATAAGATTTTTTTATTACAATGAGCTATTGCAATGATATGAAAAGGGGGAGGCAAGGGGGAATGAGGGAACCTTTGCTCTCATCAGAGATGGCTAGGAAAGGAAACAGCATATATACTCAATGGGTTAATAGGCATCTGGAATAAGAAGGAGGGGGGGAGCAGGGGAAAGGGGTGGGGATGTGAATAAAGGAGGAGAAGATGTACCATGTGGGGAGAGTGGTCAGATATAACACATTTTCTTTTTCACTTCTTGCAAGGGGCTGGGATTGGAAAGCCTGCCCAGGACCATAGGGCCAGGTGGATTCTGGGCCTAAAGGGCGGTATGGGGGCTCAGGGCTTCTTGGCCCCAGGACCAGGGATCTGTCTGCTGCACCACTCAACGACCCTACAGCAGAGTCAGAGTGAAAGGAGAGAGAAAATATAGTACATGGTAGTGGAGAAATAAGAAAGGAGGGAGTTGCGATCAGCAATGGCAATGTTGGAAAAATATGGAAGTAACTTTTGTGACGGACTTATCATAAAGAATGGGATCCACCCATGACAGAGTTGTTGGTGTTGGAACAAAGACTGAAGCACATTTTTTGTTATTATTATTTGGGGGAGGGTGCAGGGCAAGTGGGGCTGGGTGGCCTGCCTGGGGCCACATAGCAGGGTGATCTTTAGGTGTCTGGGTCCAGATTTGGACCCAGGTACTCCTGGCTCAAGGGTCAATGCTCTGTCTGCCACCCAGCCACCCCTACTATTATTGCTATTTTATTTTATTTTGGGTCTTTTTTTTTTCTTCTTTTTGGTTTTTGCAGGGCAGTGGGGATCAGGTGGCTTGCATGTCACACGGTTGGGTGATTGTTGGGTTTATGAGGCTGGATATGGGCTCGGGTGCTCGTGGCTCCAGGGCTGGTACTTCGTCCATTGCTCCACCTGGCCATACCTACAGTTATTACTATTATTTTTTTTAATTTTAATTTATTTTCTCTCCCCCTTTTCTTTTTTGCCCAAGCAAGTCTATCTATATTCATGGGGGGAGGGGTATTTTGTTTACTTGTAAACAAGAATATTTTATTCATGTAAAAAAACATTTGTACAAAATAAAATAAAAAATAAATTTAAAAATTAAAAAAAAAGAACCAGCATAGTTCAAATGGATAAAACAGTTCAAAAAGTTATTGAGGAGAAGAATGCTTTAAAAAGTTGAATTGGAAAAAATGGAAAAATATGGTAGTTGCTTTTGTGATGGACTTAACATAAAGAATGTGATCCATCCATGGCAGAGCTGGAGGTGTTGGAACACAGTCTGAAGCCAATTTATTATTATTATTATTATTATTATTATTATTATTATTATTATTGTTAGGGGGTTGCAGGACAAGTGGGATTGGGTGACTTGCCCAAGGACGCACGGCTGGGTGATTGTTGGGTGTCTGAGGCCAGGTCTGGTGCTCTCTTTGCTGTGCCACCAAGCCACCCCTATCATCATCATCATCATCATCATCATCATCATCATCATCATCATCATCATCATCATTATGTTATTTTATTTTATTTTGGGTTTTATTGGTTTTTTGCAGGGCAGTGGGGTTGGGGTGGCTTATCAAGGTCACACAGGTAACTGTTGGGTGTCTGGGGCCGGATTTGGACTCAGGTGCTCCTGGCTCCAGGGCTGTTGCTCTATACATTGCACCACCTGACTGCCCTTATTATTATTATTATTAATTTAATTTTTTTCTCTTTCCTTTACTTTCTTGTTCATGGGGGTTTGTATTTTTGGGGGCGGAAGGGAGTATTATGCTTACTCTTAAACAAGAGTATTTTGGTAATCTATAAAAAGCCATCATTTGCACAAAAAAATAAATAAATAAATGTTTTTTAAAAAAGAATGTAGTAAGCTGGTAAACAATTTTTATAACTATTTTTTCCAATAAAGGACTCATTTCTAAAATATATAGAGAGAATAGAGTCAAATTTATAAACAGAAAAAACAAACAAGTCATTTCCCAACTGATAAATGGTCAAAGGATATGCAAAAACAATTCTTGGATGAAGAAATCAAAGTTATCTAAAGTCATATGAAAAAAATGGCTCTAAATCATCATTGATTAGGGAAATGCAAATTAAAACACCTCTGAGGTACCACCTCACACCTTGGCCAATATGGTTAGAAAGGAAAATAATCAATGTTGGGGAAGGGAGGGGGAAATGGGGGGGGGGATGCATTGTTGATGGAGTTGTGAATTGATCCAAACTTTCTAGGGAACATTTGGAATTATGCCCACAGGGCAATAAAAATGCTCATACCCTTTGATCCAGAAATATCACTAATGGGTTTGTATCTTGAAGATATCATGAAAAAGGGTAAAAATACCACATGTACAAAAAAATTGATAGCAGTTTTTTATAGTAGTAAAAATTGGAAATTGATGGGATGTCCATCAGAAGAATGGCTAAGTGCATCATGGTATATGTATATGATGGAACATTATCATTCCATAAGAAATAATGAGGGATGGGATTTCAGAAAACCTGGAAAAGCTTGCATGAATTGATGCTGAGTGAAATTAACAGAACCAGAAGAACATTAGACACGTTAACAACAACAAGTGGTGATGAGCAACCATTATGGACTTGTTCATTTAATCAGTACAATAATCAAAATTAATTTTAAAATATCATCCATATCCAGAGAAGAAACTGTGGAATTTAAATGAGACAAAAGCTTATTATCTTCAATTTTTAGAAGTTGGCTTATGTATAAGACATTTTTTCTCTAATATTTTCCTTCCCTTTGGACCTGATTCTTCTGTTCTATGTTCAGTATTGATCTGTGTCTAATAATGATGTTCATCCTTCATTCTCAAAGAAGACCATGACTAGCATGGTTATAAATATGGAGCTTATACCAGAAAAAAAGGAATGCTATCCATCCCAAAGACAGAGCTGACTATCTCTGAATACAACCTGAAACCTATTTTTTTCCATCACTTTATTTTTCTTGAAGTTTTCCTTCCTTTGTGTGTGTTGGGGGAAGGGGATATTATGTTCACTTTTATAACATAACTACTGTAATGTTTTTCATGGCAACACATTTTAACCTACATCAAGTAGCTTGCTTCCTCAATGTGAGGAGTGAGGTGGGAGGAAGAGAGAGAATTTGAATCTTGATATTTTGAAAGTAAAAAATTGAAACTTGTTTCTACATGTAGCTGAGGAAATTTTTTTTAAAGTAAACTAAAAAACCCTAAAATTTTTTACAAATAAAATTAATCAAACTAATTGGAAAAATAAAAATAGCTATTTTACCCAAAATAATTTATATATCAATAGCATCTCCATTAAATTACTAAAAATATTTTGTTCAATTTGAAGAAAAATTAATTAATTTAGAAAGACAAGAAGTCAAATAATATAGGAAATAATAAAGAAAATAATACAAAATATAAAGGAAGGAGGTAGTAACAGTAGTAGCAGTAACAGACTTTAAACTATATTATAAGTCAGTAATTATCAAAATTATCTGTACTAAGAAATAGAAAGGAATAAAGGAACATGTAATTTATGGTAGAAAATAAACACAATAACCTTTTAAAAGAAATAATTGATGAACAGAAGTATTTATAGATAATTCAAAATATATACTTATTTTTGTCTAATGCAAACTATCTCCAAGGAAGAGAAAGAAAAAAAGAGGAAAATAAATTTATGTGATAATTATGTTGTATATTTGAAAGGAATAGCAAGTTGTACATAGTAGATCTGTAGATTTCATGTGCAACATTTTTATTATATTATATTATGGAAATTCTTATTTTATTCCATAAATTAAAATTTAAAAATCAAAATTAAAAAAGGGAAGGAACAGAGCTTGTCTAAGTGAAAGCATTTTACATGGGATGAGAATTGAATTTTGGAATCTTTGGAAAAAGAGAAAAGAAAGCATTCTAATGGGTACCTTCTTATTTTATCTTATTTTTCTTGTTATTTGTTAATCTAAGTTGCTTCTATCTGTTGGAAGAATACAAATTTTCTCAACACCTGGAGCCTAAAATTTAGCACCCTGGGGAAAAGCTCCATCTGCTCCCTTCTAGTCATATATCAACATTAGTTAAAGCTCCCTATCACTAGAGGTTCTATAACCATTTGCCAGCAAAAATACCAAAGGTATTTCTCACTGCATTGGAATTTGATCTAAATGACTTATAAAGATCTCTCTTCAACTTTCATGGTCTATGAATGCATGGTCAACTGTTTCTGTAACAAATTTGTAACTTGGGTTTCCATGTATTTCCATGAGCTAGCTTTCACTGGAACTAATGGAGATGAATGACTAGGTATGAATCTTATCAAAGATGTTTTAGTAGATGTCCCATCATAGCAATTTGTAATACATTAGATCCATTATGATGGTCTGTTCTTTTTATTCATAATTGGGGATATGAGGATTGTGTGATTTTGTAAAAATGTTTATATATTCATGGATAGGTTACATTTATATGTTTGTGTTCATAACTACATGTAGAAAGACATAGCTATTGCTAACCTTTATATAGAGCTCTAAGCTTTAAAAAGCACTTTATAAAAATTATAATAAAACAATCCTGTGAGGTAAATGATTTTTATCATCATTTTGCATTTAAGGTAGCCAAAGTTTGTTGACATTTAATAACTTGTACAGGATAACACAGTAAGAATCTGAGGTACATTTCTAAACCTGGTCCAAATTCCTAGTTCTACGAACATACAATTACTTATATTAAGCAAACAATCAAGTTTGTTTAGTGACAGAAGAATAGGTTCCAGGTCTTTGAGCTAAAAAGAACATGGAATGGAGGGAAGTAATAGAGAAGAGAAGGGGAAAAGGGAGAGTAAAGAAATTCTTCTTTACTATTGCAAAGTGTCTTTCAAGGGGCTGAAATATAGGTTCTGCTTGGGAAGCTCTAACATAAAGTTAATTTGGAAAACTAACACTCCTACTTACCAAACCTACATATTCCCTCTTGCTTTCTGGCCTTGATCTGATTTCCAAAAAAATATGAAAAAATACAGGGAAAGTACTACCATGAACTCTACATGTAACACAAAAGTTTATTCCCACCCTCACCCTCAAAATAAATTGGCTGTATTATTCATCATTTTTCTTATGGTGGAATAAACAACCCCATGCTTTCTTTGGATCTATAAAACAATGAGACCCTCATAATAGAAATTCTAAGCTTGAAAATCATGAAGGACTCTTCTTATTGCTATTAAAAATTCAAAATATATAAAGATCACATGATAGAAAATCATCTATTCTTAGCCACTATATATATATATATATATATATATATATGTATAATCAAGTTCTTAGTTTCTTAATTTACATAATTTTCACATCTTTTTCTTTGATATTTGCAGATTTGGTTATGAGATCTTATAGTCATATCACCTTACCAGTATGGTCTCTAGAGACAATTAATCAAATCAAGTCAGTGATCATTGATTAAGTAACAACTGTGTTCCAGCCAGTGTTGCTTAGATGATATACAAATTAAAGTAAAAAAGCAATTCTATCTCACAAAGAACTCATAATCTGAAGGAAAAGTTAATCAGAAAGCAATCACAAATAAACAGGATCTATACAGAATAAATTGGAGTGAATTGAGAGAGGGAAGGCATTAGTATTTAGGGGAATTCAGGAAAGTTTCTTACAGAAAATAGGATTTTAACTGGGACTTGAAGGAAGGAGGGAATTCCACTCATGGGATAGGAGAAGGGATCTGTTCAATGTGAAAACATCAGACAAGAGATAGAGTATCTGTGCAAGAAGGCCATTCTCACTGCATTGCAGAGAATATGCCAGGGAATTAGATATTAGAAGACTGAAAAGACAGGAAGATGTCAAGTGGTGAAGGATTTTGAATGCTAGACAATTTTATATTTGATCTTGGACCTGACAGGAAACCATTGGAGTTTATTGACTAGGAGCATGATATGTTCAGGCATGCCGTTAGAAAAATTAATTTGACAACTGAATGGAAGATGAATTGGAGGGGGGAAGAGACTTGAGATATAGAAACTAACTACATAGATATATATGTATATATACATATGCATGTATGCATGTATGCATATAAAAAATCAGAGGGGATTTGAATCCAGATCTTCCTGGTTTCAAGGACAATTATTTAATCAATCATAAACACCTATTAAACACCTACTATGCTCCAGACACTATGTTCCACTATACTAAAACCCTATATTTGAATTTGGAAAAGGAGCTGCACACTTGTAGGGTGAGCAAGTTATAGTTTGACAGTGATCTGTGTGAAAAAAGACACTGAGATTTTAGTGGACTGTGTAGTCATTATGAGTCATGGCTATCTAAAAAGTTAATGTGCTCTTAGGCCAGTGGTGTCAAATTCAAATAGAAATAAAAGCCATTAGACTACATAAAAGGATGCCAGTATACTACACATTGAGTTAGAAAAACATTAATTAGAATTTGATATTATATTTCAGTCATTCAGTTGAGTTCACCAATTTGTTACCCCGTGAACTATATAAAGCATGCCAAAACTGTCCATGGGGGGTTTTCATTTACTATTTCCAACTCTAGAGGATTAAAGTAGATATAGATTGAGTGATTTGTGCAGTCACATAGTTAATAAGTGAGTCTGAGATTTGAACTAGGTCTTACTGATTCCAGGCCCAGCATTCTTTCCACTGTGTCACCTATAATGCTTCATATTAAAATTACCTATACTTTATTGGTTTTGAAAATTTATTTTGTTAAGTATTTCTGATTTATTTTTAATCAAGTCCATGCCCCCTCTGAAGCATAGAAGGTAGCAATACAACCACTGATTGCGCATTTGATATTTTTATATTAGATTATGTCAATGCATCTTATTGAAAATCAGGTAGGTAATAGTCTTCCTGTTTCCTGCTGTAGTCTGACCCTATGTAACATATTGTGTTCAGTTCTGGGTACTACTTTTTTTTTAAAAAATAAACTTTTATTATTACATTTTGTTTATATACAATCATTTGTTTCAATGTATTCCCCCCCTCTACTTCCCTGTGAACAATATCTGATAACAAAGAATTAAAAGGATAAGGAAAATAATTCAGCAAAACAAATCAGCATATCAAAAAATATTAACTATGCACACAAATACATATGTGTATATACACATATTCCATATATATATATATATATATATATTTACCTACATATACATCTATGATGTGTATGAGTACACAAACATACACACACATACATATTTATACAAACACAGAGCTAAATGGCACAGGGGATAAAGAGTTGAACTCATAGTCAGGAGTCCTGAAGTCATATCCACAAACATCAGAGATTTGCTAGTTTTGAGACCTTGGACAAGTCACGTAACAGTGTTTGCCTTAGTTACCTCATCTGTAAAATGAACTGGAGAAGGAAAATCACTCTAGTGTCTTTGTCAAGAAATCTTTATTTGAGATCCAGAGTCAGATATGACTAAAATAACTGAACAATAAAAAACACATATATACATATAAATGTATGTTCATATTCATGCACAAATGGAGCCATAATCCTCCAACTCTTCCAAGAAACAAGGGGAGATGCTGACTTCCATATTAGAGGAAGGATTTAAACAAGCTCATGCTTATCTAGAGGAGTATGATCAGGATGGTAAGGGTATTAAATACTGAACTCTGCCTTAAGAGCAAAACCTAAGCAAGTTTAATTTGGAGAGGAAAAGAAGTATTGATAGTTATTGCTAAACATTTAAATATTTACCTTGAGCAAGAAGGGTCAGATTTCTATTTCATCATCTCTGGATGCCAGTATTAGGCATTAGAAGTTGCAGTGTCAAGTTTTATTTTGATAGAAAGGGAAAAAAAATCCTGATGATAAGAAGTTCTCAAAAGTGGCATGAGCTAATGTCTAAAGTGTAACTTGGATTTCCCAATAACTAAAGATCTTTAAGCAGAGCTGGATGATGGCTCTTAGAGATAGCAGAGAAGGGATTCCATCTGAGAATTGACTTAAATTTTATTCACTCTGAGATTTCTTCAAATATCAAAATATGCATGTTTTATTATGAGTAAACTTCTAATATTTTTTAAGCTTTCAATAAGAATTAGGAAAGGGAAAATGAAACCCTTTAATCTTGAAGCTGAGAAACAAACTTTTAGACAGTTATAGGTCTCCCAGTTATAATCAAATAATCTTAGCCACTAAACTCATTTTGCATCACAAATAGTTTTTGTTTCTTTTTCAATAATCTCTTGTTCACAGTTAAATTTAAAAGTGTTAAAGACTGATTGTGACTGATAGGATCCTCCTATCCACTATCAGCAGTTTGCATGAATGTGATAATGTTCCATTTTGATAGCCCATATAATTCTATTGCAACTTTGTATCTCTCTTGAATTTGGACAGTCCTCTGGTTTCTCTGGCAGAACCTATTCCAGTGGCTTAACATTTCTGAAGTTTGTCATCATTATCATGTTCTTCATCATCATCATCATCATAAAACATTATCATCTTCCAGAAATCACTGTCCAGGTACCATTCATTCTTATTACTGCTTTTCTATGATATTATAGTCTTCCTTTTTGTGACTGATCATAGAATGCTAGAATTTTGACTCATATCAGTCTTCAGAAAACAGAATGTCAGAGCTAGAAAAAACCTTAAAAGTCAATTTAAGGGGAGGCTAGGTGTTGTAGTAGATAGAGCATGGGCCCTGGAGTCAGGAGTACCTGAGTTCAAACGCAGCCTCAGACAATAAGTACCTAGCTCTGTGGCCTTGGGCAAGCCACTTAACCCCATTACTTTGCAAAAACAACACAACTTAAAAAACTCAATTCAATTCAATTCAACAAAGATTTAAGTGCATACTAAAGGCAAAGCATGGATCTAATTGCAAATAATGTAAAAGGAAAGAAATAAATAACTGAGATGAACTTTGGAGCCTAAATTGTCAGATTTTGAATAAGAAAACCTCTTTTACAACAGAATAATTTTACAAATGAAGAAACTTTACCAAAAGGTAATTACTTCCTCAAAGATACATAAAAAGTCAGGGGTAGAACAAACCTCTAAACTAAGGTCATATGACTCCCAGAGCAGTCCCATTTCCACTACACTACACTGGCTCATGAGACTTCAATATTTATTATGTAATTGCATTTCTCTTCCAGGTAAGATTGTATCCTATAAAGAACTGGTTTTCAAAAGTGTGACATATATTATTCAATCAATTCAGAGAATGAGTTTTTGCAATGGCACATGAGATTTTGCTTTCAGAAAAAAAGATGACTTGGTTTGCAATGAGGAAACTAAATTTAACTTCTCTAAATAAGTCAGAATGCCATTTCAAGAGATTACAAAATTAACTCCAAGTGGCAGTTCAAGCTTTTCTCAGGAACATAAAAGAACAGTGAAGTTTGAGATAGGCAGGGAGAGGATTCCTTCTGCACCTTTGGTCCTATGTCCTATGGGAAAATAGATTTCTTTAAAAGGAGGGTTTCTCAAAACAGCAGTACTATGAGCCTAGTATTATTCACCCCCTTTTTTCCCTACCCTTCCTGACTTTTTTCAGGAACAGAGTGCACCTGACATAAGGCTTACATTCATGCCTGTGTCCTGATACAATTTGATCAAAAAGGTATAAAACTGAAAAAGGGCAGGGAAGTGGAAGACTGATTCAAAGAGGTTTTTCAAATTCAGTTGCCTAGACATAGGCAGAAGGGAGCATAAAAAGTTCCCAGATAACAGTATTCAACAAGATAGTCAATAACAAAACTCTCAGATTAGATCTCAAATGTCTTAATACACATTCACAAATAATAATTAAGGCAATCTATAGATCGCAAATATCACCAAGACTTGGTTGTACAGAATTTTTGACTAGAAGATGGGTGATGAGAGTGGAGGGGGTGGAGTAATTACTTTCTGTTCTGTAAAATAAGGAAGTTGGCCTGGATGAACTCCAATCACAATCCTAGTTCTGAATCTATGATCCTTAGCTCCTTTGATTACTGTGCATGAAGAAATCTAGAAGTTAGAGTGGGAAAATGTGGTGAGTATCATTTGAGGGAGGACCAGATGTGATATTTTGCTAACCTACTAGGAAAGAAGGAGAAATTATAGATGATAAAGCTGATATGGAGGCCTGGTAGTGAAAAAGAACTTCAGATGTTTTGACATCTGGAATTTCTTTCCTTCTCTTTCTCTATCTCTGTCTCTCTATTTTTATCTCTGTATCTCCAACTTTCTAATCTGTCTTTTCCTGTCTATATCTGTCCAGTAGTCTCTCTTTCATGCTCTCTCTCCAAAATAGAGCAATGGATTAATTCGTAACTTGACTTAGTGAACAATTTTATCTTTCAAAATGTGTAGGAAGCTTCAGGAAGAACCACTATTCTTGATCTATTTATGACTATCAAGGAGAAATTAATTGCTGATATAGGAATAACAGAAATTTGGGTGGTGGTAAATAACAGACTCCAAAACACAGGGAGTTTTTGTTATAGGAGAAGAAAGCCAAACACAATCTATCATGCATTGGGAGCAGAGGTGATTATATAAAATGCTTCACTGAAAGCTCCCCTTCTACTTCTTGCTTGGGTAAACAAAGTGAGAGATAGATAGATAACACATTCATTAAGGAATCAGCATCTCAGGCACAGGATACTAATAAAGAAAGCAAGAGAACAAGTCCCTGATCTCAAGGAGCTTCTCTTCTCATGGGGAAAGGCAACACGTAAAGAGCCAGAAAAGTGAAGAGGTACATATAATGGAATGAAGTTTGTGAGGAAAGGGTGAGAACCTTGGTGCCTAGTAAGCTAAGGCAGAACTGAAAGATCCAAGCGTGGAGTCCAGGTTAAAAGTGAGTAAGATAATGGTTTCAGTCGAAATAGTATAGCTAGAAGGAGTAGTAATTTAAGTGTACTTCAGTTTCACAATCTGAAAAATAAGAGAAATTCTTTTGATACCTTCCAAGAACACTTACAGTTCCAAATCTTGACTTCTATTGTCCTAATAGATTGCAAGAGAAACTGGATCAGGATTATGGAAAGTTCTCAAGAATGAAATTTTGAAGATATGAACAGAAATTATTTTAATAAGGAAGAAATGAGCTGTCAAAAAAGCATGATGTAGATTATGAGAAATCAATCAGTCATCAAGTAAAGACCATAGAATATAAAAGAGTAGCAGTTCTTTGCCATAAAAGAAAGCAAAACTGTAACTGGTTTTGTACACAGAGGTCATCCCTTCTTTCTTTGATCTCTCCTCAAGATATAGGCCTAATAGTGGCATCACTTATAAAAGGGTATGCAGTTTGGTAGGTTTTCTGGAATAGCTTAAAAGAATGGTTGAACAAAATCACAATGTTACTAACTGGAAATTTATGTGTCTGTTTTCTTGAAGCCCTTTCAACATTTTTCATTTTCATTTTTGTCAGCTATGTCTTTCTGATGGAAATTCTATTGTGTCATAACAAATTATGAAATGGAATGTTTCAAAGAAACCTCAGATTTCTGTGAATTGATACAAAGTAAACAGAGCAAAAAAGTTTCCACTATAATAGCAACACAATAAAAATGTAGAACATTGAAAGACTTAAGCACTCTAATCAATATAATGACTAACCATAATTGGAAGACCACTGATGAAGAAAAACATTCATCTTTAGACCGAAAGTTTACCATATGAATAAACATGACAAATACATAATTTTGAGTGAAATCAATGTGGAAATTTGCTTTGTTTCTCAATGCATTATTTTTCAGGGATTTACTTTATATTTTTAGTATGGTTAATGCATGGAGAAGAGTTGGGAGGGAAAGAAAATTAATGTTTGCTAGTTGAAAAAATAAGTCTCAAAGTAATTTAAGAGAGTATCACATTTACTTGAGAATTATCTGAGTGTATGTTGTGTGTGTGTGTGTGTATGTGTATGGTGTGTTTGGGAAAAGAAAACAAAGAAGGGATAAGACTGTTTTTCAGAGTGAAGAAGATGATAGTAACACGTTAGTGAGAAGGGAGAACTTATGTACTTTTATGTCTTCTGTATTTTTTTTTTGCAAGAAGAAGCTTTGAATGAGAAAGTAAAGCAGGAAAGCAGTTTGTTGGTTGGGACTTGAAAGCCAACTGACGTGATTATAAAAGACCATATCACAATCTTCAAATGAGTCAAATTACTAAGTCCAGACAAATTACATGTTATCTTAGTAGAAAACAGTAGAGAAGTGACAGATGTGATTGGAAGACTGATTTAATGATCTTTGAAAGTTCTTAGAGTGGCCAAGATGGCAGAGAGAAAACAGGCACTGTGCTAAGGACTCCTGATCTTTCCTCATATATAATATGAAACAAATCTCTTTACAGAAATTCGATCAACAAAATGTAGAAAAAAAAAGTAAAGAAGGAAGGGAAGGAAGAATGGGAAAAGGGAAAGGGGAAAGGGGAATGGTGGATATAAGAGGGAAAAAAACTGAAGGTGGCAGTATTCAGAAACAAAATATTAGGGACAATGGATAAAGGGAAAAAAAGGGAAAAATACAAACAGAGGGAAGATAGTATAGAGGGCAATAAAAGAGTTAGTTATTATAACTTTGATTTTAAATGGGATGAACTCTCCCTTAAAACATAAGTGAATAGCAGAGTAGATTAAAAACCAGAATGCTACAATATGCTGCTTAAAAGAAAATCATTTGAAGCAGAAAGATACATATAGAACAAAAGTAAAATGTTGGATCAAAATATATTTTGCGTCAGCTGAAGAGAAAAAAAGCAGTAGTAATCCTTATCAGACAAAGCAGCTGCAAAAATAGATAGCATTAAAAGAGATAAGGAAGGAAACTATATCCTCCTAAAAGGTACCATAGACAATAAATAAATTTAAATACTAAATATGTATGCACCAAATGGTGTAGCATCCAAATTCTTTTTTTTTGGGGGGGGGGGGTTAGGTTTTTGCAAGACAAATGGGGTTAAGTGGCTTGCCCGAGGCCACACAGCTAGGTAATTATTAAATGTCTGAGGCCAGATTTGAACTCAGGTACTCCTGACTCCAGGGCCGGTGCTTTATCCACTGTGCCACCTAGCTGCCCCTTAGCATCCAAATTCTTAAAGGAGAAGGTGAAGGAGTTACAAGAAGACATAGACAGTAAAACTCTACTGGTAGAAGACCTCACCCTCCAGCTCTCAGATTTACATAAATCTAACCATAAAATAAATAAGATGGAAGTTAAGGAGGTAAATAGATTAAAAGAAAACCTAGGCATGATAAACCTATGGAGGAAATTGAATGGGGACAGAAAGGAATATACTTTTTTTTCTGTAGTACATGGCACACAAAAATTGACCATGTACTAGGGCATAAAAACCAGAAAGGCAGAAATAGTGAATACATCTTTCTCAGATCATAATGCAATAAAAATCACATGGAATATTGGACCAGGGAGATATAGGCCCAAAACTAATCAGAAACTAAAGAATGAGAGGATCAAACAACAAATTATCAAAAGAATTAATTATTTCATCTTAGATAAGGACAATAATGAAAAAACATATCAAATCTTATGGGATACAGCCAAGGCAACCCTTAGGAATACATTATATCTTTAAATGCTGACATGAATAAATTTGAGAAAGAGGAAATCAATGAACTAAACATGCAACTGGAAAGGTAGAGAAAGAACAAATTAAAAATTCCCAATTAAATATAAAATTATAAATTCAAAAAATTTAATGAGAAATTAATAAAATCAAAAGCAAGAAAACTATGGAACTAATACATAAAACTAAGTTTTGGTTTTATGAAAAAATAATAAAATTGATAAACCTCTGGTTAATTTGATTTAAAAAAAGAAAGAAAACAAAATTTGCCAGTATCACAAATGCAAAAGGTGAAGTCACCAACAATGAGCAAAAAATTAAAATAATAATTCAGAATTATTTTGCCCAACATGATGCCAATAAATTTGATAATCTAAGTGAAATGGATGAATATTTACATAAATAGAAGCTGCCCAGGTTAAATGAAGAGGAAATTAAATACCTAAATAATGATTAGAATAAGTTATCACAAGGATAATACATTATGACCAAGAAGGATTTATCCCAGGAATGCAGGGTTGATTCAATATTAGGAAAACTGCTAGTATAATTAATTATATCAATACAAACTTAAAAAAATCATATAATTATATCAATAGAGCTTGAAAAAGCTTTTCAGAAAATTCAGCTCCCATTACTACTAAAAACACTAGAGAGCATAAAAATAAATGGATTGTTCCTTAGAATAATAAGCAGTATCTATCTGAAATCACCAACAAGCATAGGCAATGGGGATAGGCTAGAGGCATTCTCAGTAAGACCATGAGTGAAAAAAGGATGCCCATTATTGCCACTACTATTCAATATTGTATTAGAAAGGTTAGCTTCAGCAATAAGAGAAGAAAAAAATGGAAGGAATTAGAATTGTGAAGGAAGAGACAACTCTCATTTTTGCAGATGACATGATGGTATAACTAGAGAATCCCAAGATATCATCTAAAAAACTACTAGAAATAATTGGCAACTTTAGAAAAAGTCGCAGGTTATAAAATAAACATAAATCCGCAACATTTCTATATATTACTAGCAAGATGCAGCAGAAAGAGCTAGAAAGAGAAATTCCATTCAAAGCAACTTCATACAATATAAAATACTTGGGAGTCTACCTGCCAAGGCAGACACAGAAACTTTTTTAACACAATTACAAGCCACTTCACACACACACAAAAAAATAAGATTTCAAAACTGGGCAGATATCAACTGCTCATGTACAGGCTGAGCTAATATAATAAAAAGGATAATCCTACCAAAACTAAATTACTTCTTTAGTGCCCTACCAATCAAAATTCCCCAAAAAATTACTTTAATGAATTAGAAAAAGTTGTAAGTAAATTCATGTGGAGAAATGAAAAGCCAAGAATTTCCAGGGATTCAATGAAAAAAAGTGTAAAAGCAGGTGGCTTAGCCCTACCAGACTAAAATTATATTATGAAAAATCAGTCATCAAAATTGTCTGTTATTGGCTAAGAAATAGAGTGTTGCATCAGTGGAATAGACTAGGTGCTATAGCACGAAATGACTATTGTAATCTTCTCTTTGATAAACCCAAAGAGTCCAGCTTTTGGGATAAATACTCTCTCTTTGATAAAAACTGTTGCAAAAATTCGAAGTTAGTATGATAGAAACTTAGATTAGACCAGTACCTCATACCCTAAGATCAAAATGGATACAGGATTTAGACATAAAAAACAATTTTATAAGCAAACCAGGAAATCAAGGAATAATTTACTGGTCAGATCTATGGAAAGGGAAGCAGTTTATTACCAAGGAAGACATGGAGAAAATCACTAAAATCAAAGTAGGTAATTTCAATTACATTAAATTAAAAAAAAAATTTGCACAGAGAAAACCACTGTAATGTAGATCAAAAGAAATGTAGTAAACTTGGAAACAATTTTTACAACTGGTATTTCTGATAAAGAACTCATTTCTAAAATATACAGAGAACTATTTCATTTAAAAAAAAAGCAATTTCCTGGGGAAGCTAGATGGTGCAGTGGATAGAGCACCAGCCCTGGAGTCAGGAGTACCTGAGTTCAAATGTGACCTCAGACACTTAATAATTACCTAGATGTGTGGCCTTGGGCAAGCCACTTAAACCCATTGCCTTGCAAAAAAAAACTAAAAAAAAAGTCATTCCCCAATTGACAAATGAAACAATGTAAACACTAAGAGACTGCCTTCTGTGGCGGAGGGAGAATGAGAATAGGGGGAAAATATTGAAATTCAAAATAAATAAATAAATAAATTTTAAAAAGCCATTCTTCAATTGACAAATGGTCAAAGGATAGGCAAAGGCAATTTACAGATGAGGAAATCAAAGTGATACATAGGCATATGAAAAATTGCTTTAAATCACTACTTGTTAGAGAAATTCAAATTAAAGCATCACACCTCTCAGACTGGCCAATATGATTAGAAAAGACAATGATCAATGTTGGAAAGGATGTAGAAAATCTGGGATACGAATGCATTGTTGGTGGAGCTGTGAACTCATCTAACATTTCTGGAGAGAAATTTGGAATTACACCCAAGGTGCAATCAAAATGTGCATACCCTTTGATCCAACAATACTAATACCGGGTCTATACCCTGAAGAGAATATGAAAAGGGTAAAAACATCACTTGTACAAAAATATTCATAGCAGGCCTGTTTGTGGTGGCACAGAATTGGAAGTTGAGTGAATGTCCATCAATTGGGAAATGGCTTAATAAACTGTGGTATATGTATGTGATGGAACACTATTCTTCTATTTGAAATAAGGAGGGATGGGAATTCAAGGAAGCATGGAAGGATGTGCATTAACTGATACTACTCAAGATGAGCAGAAACAGAAGAAGATTGTACATCCTAACAGCAACATGGGGGTGATGATCAACCTTAAAGGATGTGCTCATCCATCAGTGAGTTCAACAATCGGGCGCAATTTGGGGGTATCTACAATGGAGAATACCATCTGTATACAGAGAAAGAATTGTGGATTTTGAACAAAGACCAAAGACTATTACCTTTATTTTTTTTAAAAAAAAGTGTTATCTTATTATGTAATTTTGATATCTCATACTTTATTTTCTTATGGATATGATTTCTTTCTCATCATGTTCAACTTAGATCAATGTATACCATGAAACAATGTAAAGACTAACAGATTGCCTTCTGTGGAAGGTGGGGGGAGGGAAGTAAGATTAGGGGGGAAAATTGTAAAATTCAAAATAAATACATATTTTTTAAAAAAAGAAAGTTCTTAGAAAACAAAAGATGTGACATAGAATTGATAAAAAGTTAATGTCTTGATTTAAATTTTAATGGAAGACTATCAGTCAGTCCACTATCAGCCAAAAAAGTTTGAGTTTTATTCTTGTCAAATTTCTATATTAATAAATGATTTGTAAATACTTTGAAAAGGATATAGTAATGACCAAAAGCCCAAACAGACTCATCAACTATTTTTCATGCCAAACTATTATTATTGACATTTTAAAGGAGTAACCAGAAACAAATTAGGGGACAGTATGAACATATATTTGAAATTCAGCAAAACATTTTACAAGTCTCTCATATTATCCTTGTGGACAAGGCCATAATATATGGGCAATCTGATAAATTTTGTAGGTGAGTTCAGACTGGATCGAATGACCTGACCCAAAAGAAGACATTTTATTATGTATATAGGTTTCTAGGGGACTAATCCAAATATCTGTCCATGCTTCTATTCAATTCAACTCTTTCTTTTTTCAATTATCTGAATAAAATTAATGCTCATAAAATTTACAAGTGATGCAAAGCCTAGAAGAATTGTTAACCTACTGGATAATAGTCAAGATTCAACAATATGCCAACAATTTGGAACAAAGAAATAACAATAATAGATGAAATTAGTTGTGGTTAAAATAAAGTTTGAAATTTGTCTACAAAAATTCTTTTCAGAATTATAAAGTTAGGGATTTTGCATGAAAATTATTTGGGAATGTCAGTAGTCTCCAATATCATTATGTGCATTTAATATGAAAAGAATCTAAAAAAAATAATGCTACCCTAAAGTTTCATTAAAAGGAGCATGGTACCCATAATAAGGGAAGTTATATTCTTACTGTATGTTACTGGATCAAGTCTCACGTAAAATTTATATTTAGTTGTAGTCATCATATTTTTTTCAAAGAACAAGGTAGGGTATATCCACAAAAAAAGATGATAGGGATTGTGAGAATATTGTTGGTTAAATTATATGATAACTAATTAAAAGAACAAGATAGAAAGATTGGAGGAGATAAATTTGGGAACACATAACAATAATCTTCAAATATTTCAAGATTTGTTTTGTGTTCAGATGGATTAGATTTATTCTACTTGGTTCCAGAGGGAAGAAGTAGGAGCAAGAAAAGTAGAAAAACTACAGAAAAGTTTCAGTTTGATGTATTCAAAGTGTTCCCCACAATATCAGATTTCTCCAAAAGCAGCATAGAAGGTCTCTTTGGTGGGTTTCTCACTCACTAGAATTCTTCAATCAAAGATTGGATGTCCACTTGTTAGGTATACAATAATGAAAGTGAACTTCGATGTTAGAGGACTGTTTTCTTTATTGTCAAAGGGGTGGGGGAAAAAAAGGAAATTGTTCATTCAAGTGTAAGATTCACAGTAGGTTCAGTCAAACAGAATTAATAACTCACAGAGTGCATTTTGCAGGAACAAAGCAGTCTATATGAATTTCTGCTTTGGGGCCTCACAAGTCTGTGTGTTAGAGATTATAAGCATTATAATCCCCATTTTACAAACATACAGGCAAGGGGATTCATAGAGGTTAAATGCCATGTCTCTGGTCACACAGTTAATAAGTGGCAGGGTCAAAAACTATTCCCAGTTTTTGTGATTTTAGGGTCAGTGCCCTTTAAAGCATACAGCATTGGTTTTTGACAACTGCTTTGTCTGTCCCCATAGGCAAAATTAGTACCCATGAGATCAAAGTTGACTATGAAGTCCTATGAAAGGACTTCTTTCAAGAACTGCAAGGGTATTTCTAGAGGCAGCAGGAGGGAAGTTGGGGAATCCAGAATTTAAACAGAGCATTGTATGAATCTCATATTACTTTTCCCATCTCAACATCCCTCTCATGAGCTATTTTCAGAGTTACAAAGCTAATCTTGGAGCCATATTAATGTGGAGTCAGATTCAATCCCAATAAGACCACATGGGAAATGAGAGTGTTATCCCAGGGAGCTACTGCCCAGGCATTTAACTAAAATTTGAATTTAGTGAGTAATGTGTTTTTCTTCATCTCCAATGGAGAAAGATAAAGAAGCATAATCACTCAACCCATCTGTTTAATTTTGATGTTTTTATGAAATTTCCCAAGGGCAACTAACTTTTAATTAGACATGAAACCAACTAGGACCTGTTGATTCTTTTTGCACTATCACTGCAGGGGTTAATTACATAGAAATTGCCTATTATTATCCCCTGTTTGGGGGTATATTTTCCTAATCATTATTTTATTCCACCTCAGTTATAGGGAAAGTTATGAGGAATCATAAAATATTTGGGTTGGAGGAGTCTCAAGTCCTTCCAATCTGTTGTCATCTGTGTCTCTTCCTCTTTCAATGGATCATGTTGTGAGTGCTTCCAAATAGAAAAGCTCACTTAACATCTCTGAGCCTCCATTTCCGCATATACGAATGAAAAACTTAGCTTAATGGTCTCTAAGTTCTTTTTTAGTTTAAAATGCTATAAGATTATTTGAGACTTGTAGTCTGACAAATATAATAAAAACAGGAACCTATTTTAGTACTTTAGATGTTGATGCTTTATGTTGTTAGAGTTGTTATTGTTCAGTCATGTCTAACTCCTCATAACTCCATTTGGGATTTTCTTGGCAAAAATACCAGAGTGGTTTTCCATTTCCTTCTCTAGTTCATTTTACAGATGAGGAAACCAAGGCAAACCACTGTAGGCCACAGAGTCATATACTGTGTAAGTATCCTGAATCTTAGAAAAATGAGTCTTCCTACTTCCAGGACCAATACTCTAGCCACTACACTTGAACTGCCCAAAGAACTCATACATATTGCTGCTCATACATATTGCTGCTTTCATTTGTATGGGAGAACCAAAAAATCTTGTGGGCTCAAAACTCCAAAGGCACCTGAACTCAGAGTAGTCTTAACAGTATGTTGAAAAACATCAACTTAAAAGAAAAATGAAGTGGAATACATTGGCAATATGAAATTAATCATGTTACAAAAATTTTCCAACTTTGTATCAGAAATTAATACATTAATTATTAATAAATAATTAATAAACTGTAATTCATCCACAAACACTACAGGTTCAAAACCAGATTAAATGCTTTTGAATTGTACTTGAGTTGCTTTAAATTCCCAGAGAATTTGTTTTCCTAATTATGGAGACATCTTTTCTGGGTGCAACTAGGTGGTGCAATGAATAGAGCAATGACTCTGGAGTCAGAAGGAGCCACGTTCCAATTCAGCCTCAGTCAATTGAAATTTACTAGCTATGTGACCTTGGGCAAGTGAGCCAACTCCATGGTCCCACAAAAGCAAAACAAGAGACTTCCTTTATGGAGAGAAGTGACTAGAAATAGAATTATGAGAAAAAAATAAAATTCCCTTTGCTTGTGGAAAGAAAGCAACAGAGATATTTCCTAGTCTAATGCTATATAGGATCTGCCTTCCTCACTCAGTGAACTGAAGTGTAAACTAAGAGGGATTTAGTAAAATCAATTCCTCTTATAGTTGTGGGAGGAAAGCATCCAGCCATAGTGACCACTAAATCAATCCACATCAGAGACTATACATGTCACAAGACCAAAACAATTCAAGGACATTACCAGCAGATATCAAGAACCTTAGAAAACTATAAACATGAACTGCCCTTCTACATATTTGCCTTAGCTACACATGTTCCCTAAATCTATATGTACCTTGCCAAGTCCACTTTCTACTTGTTGGCAATTCTATCCTTGTTCCATCACATGTTCATAATCCTCACTTTTAGTGGGGAGAATGTATTTCTGGAAAATATGCTTCAGAAAAATGGAGGAAATATCTATTGATACTTTTCCTACTATTCTATTTCATTAAATGCCTCTGTTTTGAATTGATTGTATTTTCTAGTTGACTTATAAAAGTAAACATATTGATGGTAAATTGTGGATTTATACCCATAAAATATCTTGAACCTAGGAGAGTGTGTCAGGGGTTAGAGGATGATGTATGTATAATGATTGTTCCAGGTGCTTTTATAATCTATTTAAAAGAATATTCCTCAATGTATGCATGCATTTAATAAACAAATATAAATTTAACACATCAGCCCTTTCTAGATCCTATCCACCATCTAATTTCTCGGTTACTCCCAGATCAGTAAACCCTACTAGATGAAGTTGTTCCTTCTACAGAATAGGATATTTCAACTGAACTCTCTCTATAAATAACTCTCCATCATGATGATTTCTATAGCAGTTGCTCTAAGTCTTCTCTTCTATTCTTAAGCCACCTTTGTCTTCACCACCCCTTCTCTCTGTAGGAGCTTTCATCTCAATTGCACAGAAAAAAAAATGAGTAAATCTATCAAGTACTCTTTTCTTAGATTATCTCCAGCATCATCCAACTTACTCTCTTCTTTTGCACTGAAGAGTGAGCTAGCATTTCTATTTGTCAATGCTAATCCCTCTTCATTTATCTATGACCTTGTTCCATACTATTCTTTCCCTCTTCCTTTATGGACTTATTATTCTCTAATCTCTGGGTTTTAGGGACAGTGTAATTGCATTCTTCTCTTCTTCTCTGCTTTATAGATATTTTTCTATCTTCTTTGCAGTTCATTATCTCCATCCTATCATCTTTGTGTTGGTTTACATTAGGACTCTTCTGAACTCTTTTCCCTTGCTATAGTTTTTCTTGATGATTTCTTGAATTCTCATGGCTTGAACTATCATCTCTTCAAGATAACTCCTAAACTTTTAGGTAGATAGAAAGAGAGAGAGACCTCTCTCTATTTTCCTCTTTTTCTCCCTCCAATCCTCAATCTGTAACTCTTTTACCCCTCCTCCTTTCCTCTTCATTCTCCTCCTCCTTCTTCTTCCTCTTCATCATCATCATCTTCTTCTTCCTCTCTCTCTGGTTCTTTGGCTCTCTCTCTCTCTCAATCTCTTTCTCTCTCTCTCTCTCTCTCTCTCTCTCTCTCTCTCTCTCTCTCTCTCTCTCTCTCTCTCTCTCTCTCTCTCTCTCTCCCCTCCAGTTTCTGCTGTCCAAAAGCCTCCTTGACATTCTCACATTGAAGTTCATAAATATCTCAAATTCAAGTCTCAAATAGAACTATAGAACTTAATTTCTTCACTCCTAAATCCAATGTTCCTCCTAACTTTCTTATTTTTGTTTCAATCACAGAATTAATTCCAGTCATCTGGTTTCACAGTCATAATTTGTTCAAAGTACTCCATATAAACAATGATCAAATCTTATTTGCTCCATCTCTTCAACTTCTCTTTCAACTGTCTTGTCCCACCTCTCTCTACTTACATGCAGGTCACTTTATTGCAAACCCTCATTGTCACTTACCTAGATTGTTGTAACAGTCTTCTTGAATCCAAGATCTTTTCTTGCCCATTTCTCCTCCACATAGGTGCTGAATGGCTAATCCTAAATCAGAGGATGAACACATTACTCTTTTGCTAAAGGAACTTCAGTGATTCCTCATTGCCTTGAGGATAAGATAAAATATAAATCCCTCTGTTTGATATTTAAAGTCTTTTCCAATGTCTCCTGACTACCATTCCAGAATTAGAGATTATGTGCCTTCAGACACATGGACCTACGGGAGGTAGATTGTGCAGTGGATAGACTGCCAAGTCATTTACCATTATTGTGACTCTGGACAAGTCACTTAATGAAGTTGAACTCAGTTTTCTCATCTGTAAAATAAGCTGCAGAAGAAAATGACAAATTAATATTTTTCCTGAGAAAACCCTAAACAGAGTCATGAAGAGTCAGACATGACTGAAACAACTGAATAACAACAAAATTTAAAATTACATTCCTCAATTGAATGTAAACTACATGAAAACAGAACCATTTCCCCCTTTTCTATGCCCATCATAGTTCCTTGCACTCAGTTTGTACAGTTTGCTAGTTACTAGCATGAATAATGCTTGTTGATGACCTATTTTATGCAAGGTATTGTGATAGGCTTTAGAAACCTGATGAAAGAAGAGTGATCTAAATGGGGGAGGGGGATAGGATGCAGAAATGGGTTGTTGGGAATCCGTAAGGTTAGTTTTAACAATCCACAGTTTTTCCCCATCAATCCTTTCCCAAACTCTTTGCTATCCATCCTTCTTCAGTCTATCACAGATTCTAAGAATTAACATAGGAAGGAAACTTAGAGTTCAATTCTCTCTCTTTTTTACAGAAGGAGAAACTGAGGCCCAGGAAGGGGAAATGTTTTGATTAATGAAACTCAATTGCTAAGTAGCAGATTCAGGACCTGAGCCTCAGTCCTTTGACCCCAAGTACAATTTCTTTTATGGTACATCACAATATCTCAATACCTTTGTTTGATAAGAGAAATCTTTTTTTTCTGCCCACAAGACTTTCCTTTAAATCATTGTCACTATAAGGGTATAGATATTTTCTGTTCTTTCTTTGTCTATATTTCTCTATCTATATACAGCAAGTAATTAAATGAAATTTATAAATAGCTGGCAAGGAACCCTAGCTAGATCACTTTCCCATCCCCTTCTGAGTTGTCCCAATAATTCAATCATAATAAGATAATGTGAGAGAATTTATAACTGGAAGGAACCTCAGTTGCCACTATGCAATCTATTTATTATGCAAGTCAAGGCAATCTGCCTCTTTCTAGGTTTCTTTGGTCCAACCATGGAATGCAGACTCACTTTCTTGTAGAATCATCTAGTGCGTTATAAAGATAACACCTCACCAGACTAACCTGCCTCAGTCCAGTTTTTAAAACCACCTTTTCTGATCCTAATACCCTCCTAGCCCAGGATATGCATATTACCGAAGAACTTTTTAGATGCCTTAGGATATAACAAGTCAGCTCAAAATAAAGACAAATTTATAAATGCATTCAATATCTGTCAAAGACTAAGATGTGATTTGCATCTCTGATATATATATGTATATATATATACATATATATATATATATATATATATATATATATATATATATGTATATATATATTACCACACTGACAATTTTTTTCCTAGGCTTCAGCTTGTTCATCCTGAGTGGAATATTCTCCAATAAAATCTCCTTGGAGTTAATATTCCAAGTGAAATCCTCTCAGGGTTAAGAAATATTAAGAAAACCAAACCATTGTTCTTAGATTATTCTTAGAAGACCTTGCATTACAAATGAGACTTGCAATGCTACCTCCCAGTTCCACTTGGGAACATAGTAGACTGTTCCTAGACCTTGCATTCCAAGCCAAGTTACATTACTGCAGTAAGATAGTTATAATCCTGAAGGTTATTCTCACCATCTGTATGGAGAGGCAATATTTTTTTGAAAACTTTTCATTATTTTCTTTGTTGCTGGGATAGATTTTTGTGAGTAGAATGTAACTCTGAAGACTAATCAATGAGTCAACAGAGAGAGAGAGAGAGAGAGAGGCTAGGGAGGAGGGGAGGGAATCATATTAGACCATATAATCTTCTTTGACTGTCAATTCAGGGCAGTTCCTTGATCTTCACTACCTTCGTGATATTTTGGACTGTTCCCTTTTCTCGAGAAAAGTCAAAATAATTTATTTTTTGCTCAGAGGAGTCTCTATATTTTAAGTGGATTTTTATTCTACACAATTCATAGAATAAGAATGGACTTTGATATTGCTAAATTCTCTTCGAAAATTAACAGCCTATTTATTTTATAAAATCTTTTTTTGTTATAAAACACAGGATAATAGATGCTCTTAAATGAAGACTCCAACGATTTATATTTATTTGCAAAACCCAAAATAGTACATTGGGGAGCCCAGACAGATGCTGTTAATCCAGTTTTAGTAATGTGTGGCCTAAAATTGCACACAGAGAGTATATATCTTGTAGGCATTCAGCCCATGGGGATTCAAACTTAAGGTCTTTACTGCCAACCTACTTCACTTACAATGCTAATAGAACTGAGAAGCAAGGTGACCCTATTCTTTACATAAAATTGTCTTACATATCTCCCCCAGTCTTTTTATAAAGAATGTCTTTCAATATTTTTTAAAAATTATTTTGTTTTCCCCTGAGTATGTATAAAAACAAATGTTAATATTCATTGGATTTTTTTTTAAGTTTTGAGTTCCAAATTCTATCCCTCCCTCTCTCTCCCCCCCAAAGGGTAAGAAATCTGAATAGATCATATATATGCAAAGATGTAAAACAATTCCATGTTTGCCATTTTGCCTTATAGTATCTTCTAACCCACATCGATGATAAGGAAAAGGGAGAAGAGAATTTATTAGGTACTTACTGCATGTCAAACAGTGTTCTGAGTTCTGATATAAGTAAATATTTGATTCTAGGAAGAAGAAAACAGAAAGCACTAAGCAGAAGGAGAATCAGGAAATTCTTTTTTTCCCATTGAAAGTGACTATGAAGTAGGTCAAGCAAATAAGACAAAAAAAGAGAGGTGAAGAGGAAATTAAATCTACAGTCAAATCAAAAGTATTTTGGCAAGAGATGAAATGGCAAGTTTGTATGATGTATATTATGTATAAAGGGAAGTAAGAGAAAAGATGGCAAAGCTATAGTAACATCAGGAACATATAGTAACTTAGACATCCTGAGTGGAAGATAATAGTTCCAGGCTTCAGTGTTGATTATCTTACTGAAGTATAACTTGGATAATCACTCTGATTTTATCACTGAGGAAACAAAGACCCACAGAAATTAAGTGACTTGTAAAAGATCCTGTAATAAATAGCAGAAGTGTAATTGCAAGTTAGGTCTTCTAAGTCTAAATCAGATGTTCTTTCCACTATACCAAGTTTATAACGTTTTTGAATCCTAATAGACATGGGCTCAAGGACTGTTTTGAGGATCAAATCTAATAATATATACAAAGGGCATTTTAATTAGAAAGGAGGAAACATATTATTAGTTCCATCTCCTCTTCTGTTTTTTTCAGTCCAACAGTCTCTCCAGAATCAGAGACTTATAGACTATCATAAAGCTTTGTTATCATTGTCTTTTGTGCTCTCTCTTGCTGAATTCCTTTTTTATGATTTATTGTATTTTTTATTATTTTTTTAAATATCTTTCAATTTTATTTTAATCTAGTTCTGGCTGTACCCAAGAATGTTACACACTAAGACCTGAGAGCTATTTGTTTGATATCTCTAGAGATAAGGATATTGCTAAAGAGATTTGGAAACAGAAAAGGAAGTAATTGAGTCATATAGCCTTAGCGATCAAGAAATATTTGTTCATTCTTTATGGGGAATGGATGACATTAAAATAGGACCTCAGAGAACTATCTTCTACTAACATAATCACATTTTGTTTACCTAGAGAACTGCACACAAGAGCAAACAGGGGCTACTTCTTTTCTTTCTAATCTGATATAGCACCAATACTCCTGCTTCTGTCATGGGGACAAAAGATGGGCAAAGAAGTACAAAGTCCTCCGCAAACCCCATGATTTATCTTGGCTTTAGATTTTCCAGAGACTGAGTGAATATATTGTGTAAAGCATGTAAGACAGGATTCCAGTATTTGCCTAAGACTCTTCTCACTGGTGAACAACTAGATGATGCAGTGAATAAAATGATCAGAAGGGAGTCAGAAAAAGTTTACTTCAAATTCAGCAACAGATACCAGCCATGTGACCCTGGACAAGCTACTTGACTCTTCTTATCTCAGTTTTCTCATCTATAAAGTGAGCTGGAAAAGTAAATGACAAAGAGTATCTTTGTTAAGAAAACCCCATAAAGTGTTACAAAGAATCAGACAAAATTGAAAAACAACTAAACAACAATAGTGTATGTGTGTGTGTGGGGGGGTTCAACACATCCCTGCCAAGGTTTGGGGGAGGAAAGACATTCTTTATTACTTCTTTGAGAGAAGATACACAAAGTTCTACACTTTGATTAGGGAGAGAAACAGGTAGAGAGATAGATAGATAGAGAGAGAGAGAGAGAGAGAGAGAGAGAGAGAGAGAGAGAGAGAGATAAAAGCATTTGGAAGACAGATATGTAGGGGAAAACTAACTCCTCTGTTTTTCAGCATTTCTCTAGAGATTTCAGGGAATTTTTTCTAGAGAGAGAGACTGCAGTCTTTTTTTCTCTTGGCTGAGATATGATAGCTCATGCCCATTCAATCTGCATATATTCTCATATATTTCAATCTGTATAACTTCTTTTGTTTTTAGTTCTTCTTTGATAAATAAGTTTATTTGTTATTATTTCTGAGTTGTGTGTAATTAGCATTTGATCAGAAGAATTCAAGCCTATGGATGTAAATTTGATGTATCCCTTTCCTATTAAGGGATAGAAATTAGAAAAGTAGTTTGAACCTGAAAAAAATCAATGCTATAGACCATCAATATTGAGAGGCACAAATGTATATATTTGATTCTCTTCTCCCTAAGGAGAACTATGTGGTCCTTTTTCCTGTTCTTCAGGCAGGAATCAGTACCATTAGAAAGTGATGGAAAATATTCCAAGGATGTTGTTTCACATCTTGTCAGGAGTTGCATTTAGACAACCCACATGGCCATACATAACCTACGTAAGAAACAAACACATGTAGACACACATTCTACAATCCACATTACCAACAATTTTTTTCAAAGACTACAATGTGCAGAGCAGTGGGACAAACACATTGTCCCTGTCTCCGTGAAAACACTTTGTAAATACTATGCATACTAGGAGGATAAGACCTAAATGCAGATTTAACTCAGATCAATTCTATAAACATTTATTGAGGAAGTCAATATTATGTAAGTCATTATGCTAAGAGCAGGGATGTAAAAATGAAAACCTTTGCCTATTCATTCCCTTCTTCTCTGCTCACTTATGTTTCTCTCCTCAATTTTCCTAAAGCATTTAAACTGAACCTCTCTTTTTTCCACTACTACTCTCAACCTTATCTCACAGTTATTTATGCTTTTGCTGTTTTATACCCAGTAGGTTGCAAACTCTTCAGCTCTTGGCACAGAACTCATGGACTTTAATAAAGTTAACACAGATAAATGTTCATTGATTTGAAGTGTGTTAAATTCAAATAGAAATGGATCCCTGACACCCTGTGTTGACTTAAAAATCCAAAAATTGTCTACATTTTAATTTATTTTATTAAACATTTCCCAATTACATTTTAATTAGACTCAGGTCTCACTCCTAGGAGACTGTTTGGGGCCCTGACTTTGAGTCAGACATCTGTTCTAGAGTACTTCACACTCCTCTCAGAACTAACAAAGGTTTTTTTAGAGTCATCAGAAAGTCCAATTCTAGGACTATCAAAAGCTCAAAATATCACCATTTGAGAAAACTAGAATTATCAGAGGAAGAAAAAAACCTCATACCCAGATTAAATCTCTCCACTCTTGGCACCAGTTTTCATGAACTCCAATTTGTAACTCGCTGGCTCAGTGCATGTCTCCCCTTCACCTTCCTTTCAGTGACAGTTCAAATGACTTCTTTCTTATCTCACAAAGCTTAGCAATTTAATCACAAATAATTGCTCCTTAACAGGAGAAATATTTTAAATCCCTCAGATTCTGTCTTTCAAAGCAGAAACAGTTCAGTGAATCATTAAACAAGTCAGTATAATAGGTATTTTTCAAGTTCAAAAACACTTCTCTCTTGCATATCTCTCTGAGTTACTTTTGTCTTTTGTCAAATCTTTATGGAAATAATTTTTTCTCACTTTGTCATTTGATCATATGCTGCATATTGGTAGAGATTTAAGAACCTTATCTGCTCTCACTTATTAAGAGCCCATTTTGCACAGTCCCAGGAATACTGAGGTAAAAGTCACTTTTTTTCCTCTACTGTGTTATCTGACATAAATATGGATAAGCTTGAGAATATTCAGAAGAGGACAACTAAGATGTTGAAAGGAAATCATTTTATGCAATATAATGATAGGGTGAAGAGAGAGGAGATATTTAGCCAAGAGAAGGTATTTCAGGGATAGCTCATACCTTTAAAGGGTCTTGAAGAATTAAAATTAGAATTGGTTGTCTTGGCACCAGAAAGTTAAAATTGGAAGAATGGACAGAAGTTACAAGGAGTACAAATGCATAGGATTTGGTGTAAAGAAAACCTTTTTAAAGTTACAGCATCCAAAAGTAGAATGGATTACCTAAGGAGGTATATATTTTTCCTTGTTGGGGAGCTTTGAAGAAAAGCTCAATGACCACTTGTTAAAAGTATTGTAGAGAGAAATCTTTTAGGAGGTATTGGCAGCACTCTGAGGTCCATTCAAACTGAAAATCTGTGATTGTGCGAATTATGTGTTTTGAAGAGAGTGAATTCAACTTAATGGGGCAAAGAGTTTTTAAACACACAAAAATCATTTTTTCTATTTTATGAAAAAGTAGGATATAATTCCACACAAAAAAAACTAATTCTCAGGATGCCAAGACACTAGAAAATATATCCAGGAACTTCCAGCCAATACGGCAGAGAGAAGACAGGCACAATGCTAGTCTCCTGATCTTCCCTCATAAATAATATGAAACAAATTTCATAACAGAAATCCAATCCACAAAACCCAGAAACGGAAACTAGGAGAAGATCTCCATCAGGGTTTGTCCTCATGGGTGAGGTGGGTCCAGAGGGCGGACTCTGCCAGAAGCACAAGACAGGGTTAGATCCTGAGAAATCCAATAGTCTCATCAGCAGGGCAGACTAGAGCCTGAAAGCCTAAAAGAGGGGCAAGGCTGATCAGCCAACTAGGGAGCAGAGACATTGATTGTGGCATTGACAGTATGGAGCTTGCCAGCAGAGTTGGAGGGAGAGTTTCAGCCATGCCTTCAATTCATCAGAAGCCTCTTCCCAGAAAAAAACACAATTACAGCCCACCTATGCCCCAGGCCATGAGCAGCAGACCTCCCTCAGCTGTGAATATGGAGAGTAATTACTTTGCCCTAGAGCAAAACCCAGCATTGATCAAAGATAAAAATACTCAACAGCCTCAACCACCCCCTCCAGGTTAAGGGAGAGGGCCTCAAATTAAGGTCACAGTCACTACAGAGAAAGCAACCAACACAGCCTACTGGCCAGCCCACTTGGATTTACTAAAACCAGTGAGTAAAGCCTCTAGGGATCTCAACACCAAACTTCTATGAACCAGCCCACTGCCAACATATGGTCTCAGTAAAATGAAGAAAGGCCAGAAGAAAGGGGGATCTATAGAAATATTCATAGATCTAGAACCTCAAAGGAGAATATGATCTGGTCTCCAGCATAAAAAGACTTCCTTGAAGAAATCAGGAAGGAGTTTAAAGATCAATTGGAAAATTTGGGAGAGACAATTAACACATTTCAACAAGAAAACAAATCATTGGAAAATACAATTGGACAAATGCAAAAAGAAAAAAATTCTCTCAAAAACTCAATTGGTCAAATGGAAAACTCTTTCAAAAATAGAATTGAGCAATTGGAAAAGGAGTTTCAAAAGTTAAATGAGAAAATTCTTCTCTAAAAAACAAGATTGGGGTATGTGGAAACTAATGACTTCATGAGACAGTGAAAGTCTCTTAAACAAAACCAAAAAATTAAAAAAAAATAGAAGAAAATTTGAAATGCCACATCAACAAAACCACTGACCTAGAGAATGGATTGAGAAAGGACAACCTGAGAATTATAGGTCTTCATGAAAATACTGAAGAGAAAAAAACATGGACATAATATTACAGGATTTAGTGTCCTGATATCATGAAACCAGAAGGCAAAATAATTATTGAAAGAATACATCGATCTCCTCTGGAAAGAGATCCTAAAATGAAAACACCAAGAAATGTGGTGGCCAAATTCCAGAAATATCAGATAAAAGAGAAAATCCTGCAAGCAGCAAGAAAGAAAAAAATTTAGGTACCAAGGAGCCACAGTAAGGATTACACAGGACCTGGCTGTATCAACATTAAGGGATTGAAGGGCCTGAAATAAGACATTCAGAAGAGCAAAGGAGCTTAGAATGCAGCCAAGAATCCAATACCCAGCAAAGCTCAGCCTTCTTTTCCAGGGGAAAAGATGGACATTTACTGACATGGGAGACTTCCAACTGTTCCTGATGAAAAGATGAAAGCATAATAGAAAATTTGGATATCAAACAAGAGGTTCAAGAAAAATATGAAAAGGTAAAAGAAAGGGAGGGATAAAGGGAAAAATGCTATTCACTAAGATAAGACTGATTATATCCCCCCCTAGGAGAAAGATTCTCATAACCCTTGAGAATTGTAACTCTATTAGAGATAATATACTTAGCCAGAAGTGATGGACATCATGACTTTTCTGTGACTCATATAGAATGATTTAAAAACACCTCCTTAAAAAGGGGGACAGTAAGGAGATGGGAAGATGGAGGAGATTGAATGGGGTAAATCTCATTGCATTAAGAGTTACAAAAGACCTATTGTAATAGAGGGGGAGAAAGGAGTTGCTGAGAGCCACCTGAATCTTCCTTTCATCAGACTTGGTTTAAAGTTAGCTTGGACACACTCAGTTAAATTAAGAAAGTTATTTTTCCTTTCAAGTATTAAAAGGCAAAAATGGGAGGGAGGGGATGGGGAGAGGGAGAAAAAGGGGAATTAACAAAAGGAAGGGATGGAAGAAGGGGAAAAGAGAAAGGGAAAAGAACAGGGAAAGGGGTTGACATAGGAGGGCAAACACACTGAAGGTGGCAGTATCCAGAAAAAAAATACTGGGGAATATGAATAAAGGGGAAGGGGGGGGGGGAATGGAAACAGAAGGAAGATAGCATGGAGGGCAATAAAGACTTAGTAATTATAAGTTTGAATGGGAATGGCATAAATTCTCCCTTAAAACATAAGTAAATAGCAGAGTGGATTAAAAATCAGAATCCTACTATATGCTGCTTACAAGAAACTCAATTAAAGCAGAGAGATACATATAGAATAAAGGTAAGAGGTGGAGAAAAATATATTTTGCTTCAGCTTAAGTGAAAAAAGTGGGAGTAACAAACCTTATCTCAGACAAAGTAGCTGCAGAAATAGATAGCATCAAAAGAGATAAGAAATGCAACTATATCCTCCTAAAAGGTACCATAGATAGTAAAGTAGTTTCAGAATTAAATATGCAAGCACCCAATGGTATAGCATCCAAATTTTTAAAGAAGTTGAAAGAGCTACAGGAAGACATAGACAGCAAAACTCTACTAATTGGAGAGCTCAACTTCCCACTCTCAGATTTAGATAAATCTAACCATAAAAATAAAAAAAGAAAGAAGTTAAGGAGATAAATGGATGGATTGTTATAAAACCTAGATATGTAGACTTATGGAGGAAACTGAATGGGGATACAAAGTAATATACTTTTTTTCTGCAGTACATGACACTTACACAAAAATTGACCATGTACTAGGGCATAAAAACCTAATAATCAATTGTAGAAAGGCAAAAATAGTAAATACATCTTTCTCAGATCCTAATGCAATAAAAATAATATGCTATACTGGACCAGAGAGCTAAAGATGCAAAACTAATTGGAAACTAAATAATCTCATTTTTAAAATGAGTGGACCAAACAACAAATTATAGAAAAAAATAATTATTTCACCCTAGATAATGACAATAATGAAACAACATACAAAAACCTATGGGATTCATGCAAGGCAACTGTCAGAGAATATATTATTTCCTTAAATGCTTATATGAATAAATTAGAGAAAGAGGAAATCAATTAATTAAATAAGCAACTAAAAAAGTTAGAGAAAACAAATTAAAAACTCCCAATTAAATACCAAATTAGATATTGTAAAAATTAAAGGAGAAATTAATAAAATCAAAATCAAGAAAATGATTGAATTAATAAATAAAACCCAGAGCTGGTTTTATGAATAAAAAAATAAAATTGATAAACCTCTGGTCAATTTGATTAAAAAAAAGAAAGAAGAAAACCAAATTGCTATTATCATAAATGAAAAAGGTGAACTCACAACAAATGAGGAGGAAATTAAAGTAATAATTTGGGATTATTTTGCCCAACTCTGTGCCAATAAATTTGACAATCTAAGTGAAGTGGAAGAATATTTACAAAAAATGTAAGTTTCCCAGGTTAAATGAAGAGGAGATTAAATACCTAAACAACCCTATCTCAGAAAAAGAAATTCGACAAGCCATTATTGAACTCCATAAGAAAAATTCTCTAGAGTCAGATGGATTCATAAGTGAATTCTATCAAACATTTAAGGAACAATTGGTTCAAATTCTATAAAACTCTTTGGAAAAATAAATGAAGATGGAACTCCATCTAACTCTTTCTATGACACCAATATGGTGCTGATACATAAACCAGGAAGATTGAAAACAGAGAAAGAAAATTATGGATCTATCTCCCTCATGAATATAGATGCAAAAATCTTAAATAAAATCTTAGCAAAATGTTTACATGTTATTGCTAGGATAATATACTATGACCAAGTAAGATTTATTCCAGGGATGCAGTATTGGTTAAATATTAGGAAAACTTTAATTTAATTAATTATATCAATAACAAACCTATCAGAAATCATATGATCACATCAATGGATGGTGAAAAAGCTTTTGAGAAAATACAGCACCCATTCCTACTAAAAACACAAGGGACTGTAGGAATAAATGGCTTGTTCCTTAGAATAATAAGCAGTATCTGTCTGAAACCATCAACAAGCATTATATGCAATGGACATAGTCTTGAGACATTCCCAATAAGATCAGGGGTGAAACAAGAATACCCATTATCATCACTACTATTAAATGTCATATTAGAAATGTTAGCCTCAGCAATAAGAGAAGAAAAAGAAATTGAAAGGAATTAGAATAGGGAAGGAAGAGACAAAACTCTCACTCTTTGTAGATGACATGATGGTATACCTAGAGAATCCAAAAAAATCATTAAAAAAACTACTGGAAACAATTAACAACTTTAGTATAGTCGCAGAATATAAAATAAACCCTCATAAATCCTCAACATTTCTATATACATCTAGCAAAATACAGCAGAAAGAGCTAGAAGAGAAATCCCATTCAAAGCATCCTCAGACAATATAAAATACCTGGGATTCTATCTGCCAAGGCAGACTCGGAAACTTTTTGAAAACAATTACAAAACACTTCTAACACAAATAAAATGAGATTTAAATAACTGGGCAAATATCAACTACTCATGAATAGGCCGAGCTAATAAAATAAAAATGACAATTCTACCATAACTAAACTACCTGTTTAGTGCTCTGCCGATCAAAATTCCAAAAAATTACTTGACAAGTTAGAAAAATTTGTAAGTAAATTCATATGGAGAAATAAAAAGTCAAGAATTTCCAGGGATTCAATGAAAATAAAGTACAAAAGAAGATAGCTTAGTCTTACCATATCTAAAATTAAATTATAAAGCATCAATCATAAAAATTATCTAGTATTGGTTAAGAAATAGAGTGTTGGATCAGTGGAATAGATTAGATACAATAGCAGGAAATGATTATAGTAATCTACTGTTTGATAAACCCAAACTGTCCAGCTATTGGGATAAAAACTCTCTCTGATGAAAACTGTTGGGAAAATTGGAAGTTTGTATGGAATAAACTTGGACTAGACCAACACCTCACATTATATACCAAGATAAGATCAAAATGCATACAGGATTTAGACATAAAAAATATTATAAGCAAGCTTGAAGACCAAGAAATAGTTTACCTCTCAGATCTATGGAAACGGAATCAGTTTATGACCAAGGAAGAGATGGAGAACATCATTAAAAACAAACTAGATACTTTTCATTAAATTAAAGTAAAAAGTTTTTGCACAGATATAACCAATGTAACCAATATCAAAAGAAATGTAGTAAATTGGGAAATAATCTTTACAACTAGTATTTCTGACAAAGCACTCATTTCTAAAATATACAGAGAACTGAGTCAAATTTTCAAAAAAAAGCCATTCTCCAATTGACAAATGATCAAAGGATATGCAAAGGCAATTTACAGATGAGGACATCAAAGTGAGCCACAGTTATATGAAAATTGCTCTAAATCATTACTTATCAGAGAAATGGAAATTAAAGTATCTCTGAGATACCACCTCATACCTCTCAGACTGGCCAATATGACCTAGAAAGGACAGTGATCAATATGGGAAGGGATGTGTGAAATCTGGGACACTTATACATTGTTGGTGGAGCTGTGAATTCATCCAACCTTTCTAGAGAGCAATTTGGAATTATGACCAAAGTGCAACAAAAATGTGCATACCCTTTGATCCAGCAATACCACTACTGGGTCTAAACCCTGAAAATCTTATAAAAAAGGGTAAAAACATCACTTGTACAAAAATATTCATAGCAGCCCTGTTTGTGATGGCAAAGATTTAGAAATTGGGTAAATGTCCTTCAGTTGAGGAATGGCTTAACAAACTGTGGAATATGTATTTCATAGGAACACTATTGTTCTATTAGAAACCAGGAGGGATGGGAATTCAGGGAAGCCTGGAAGGATTTTCATGAAATGATGCTGAATGAGATGAACAGAACCAGAAAGACATTGTACACCCTAACAGCAACATGGGAGTGATGACCAACCTTGATGGACTTGCTCATTCCATCAGTGCAACAATCAGGAACAATTTGGGGGTATCTCCGATGGAGCATACCATTTGTATGCAGAGAAAAAATTGTTTGAACAAAGAACAAAGACTATTACCTTTAATTTAGGAAAAAAGACCCATTATCTTATTATGCAATTCTGCTATCTCTTATAATTTATTTTTCTTCCTTAAGGATATGATTTCTCTCTCATCACATTCAATTGATATCAATGCATACAATGGAAACATTGTAAATACTAACTAACAGATTGCCTTCTGTGGGGTGGGGGGAGGGAAGGAAGATGGGGGAAATTGTAAAACTCAAAATAAATAAAATCTTAAAAGAAAAGAAAGTATAACTAGGTATGATCAACTACTATTTCTGTTCAACTTAACTACCTTCTTTCTTGAATTCATTATGTATTTAGTTTTGTTCTTTTTCCTCCTGTTAAAAATAAATAACTGCATACATTTTTGCCTTCTGTTTTTACATTCTATTGCAATTCAGCAGGAAAGGAAGAGAAAAAAAGAGTTTTTATGTTAAAGTTGTACCAGAGTCTGATTGGCTACATGTGCTATTCATTTTCTTTATAGGGCTAGCTATTTCCCACGAAAATGAAAAAGCAAAGAGAGATAGCCAGTATTGTGAGAGTCACAGAGAGTTTGGTTTTGTTCCTAGAATTCTTACTACTTTTGAGTGGAGAATGAAACTACTGGAATGATTATGAAATTGGTCATCTTTGGCCTATATGTTTTGGACAAAAACCAGAGACTTGGTCAGATGAAATGTCCAGTACTTAAACTTCCTTACAATCTCTCTTCTATCCTTCATTCTTTCCTTCCTTGTCTCCTTCTCTTCCTACTCTCTCTTCCTTCTTTTCTTCCTTCTCTCTGTTTTTCCCTTCATTCCCCTCATCAGTTTCTATTGAGGTTCTATGCTAGACCCTTCAGGGAATAGAAAGAAAAATCATATGCTAGCCATATTCTCAAGGAGGTTACCTAGTAGGGGGAGATAAGAACTAGATTTAAAATACTCTAGTTCTCAGGAGAACATCATTAAGAAATACTTGCTAAGTCAATACAGGAACAAAGAGATCTTTGCCACTCTAAAGCTCTGGTTCTATGATTTTATGGAGATCACAACTAGGAAAGTGAAAGCAACATTTCTGTTCTTCCTTTATCTTTTTTTTAACACCTGAGGTACATTTCAATATCCTTTCCCTTACTTAAGTAGTTTAGCCCCCACCACCTCCTTTTTTTTCTCTTTTCTTGCTCCAGTTCCCTTATTGAGCTTAAGTTTCAAAGATTTGTTTCTCTCTGCTGTTCATTTCCCCTCCTACAGGCAGCCACCCACCTACCCCCTCTGCCTCCAAAGAGGCTTTTAAAGCTAATTAACTGGATTCTCTGATTGAGCCTGACAACCTAAGGAAGCAGGACCAGGTGACTTTGCCCTATTTTTAGCACTTGTGATTTAAGGGTCTAAATTATTGGGTTGGTTTTTTTTAAACTGTGGGCTCCCTGCAATCAATGCTTAACACCAGAATCACAATCAATATGGGGGGTGGGATTTGGAAAGCTCTCAATAAAACAGGTAAGTTAAGTAATTGGATTCCCCTTTCTCATAGCATGTTTTAGCCACTTCTTGCATGTGCAAAGTCAAATGAATTTCACCTCCACACATGGGACTGTTAACCCAGATTGTGGGTTATTATATGAGCAGCTGGTCCTGACAGGAGAGGTTTCTGCTCAAATGACATGATTGGGGTGAGGAAAAAAGCTTTTATCAAACTGCATATTATATCTAAAGAATCACAGTTTAAAATTCATTATTTTTGGACTAAGGAATTATTTCCCCTATTAAAATGCAAACTTACTTTAGAAGACAAGGGAAATTAGATCTAATCTAACTCCTTCATTTTACAGATGAGAGAAAAATGCAGAGGCACCAAGCTAAGTTTTTTTAAGATTCGTTTTTTTTGGGGGGGGGATCAAAGAACTTGGGTTCAAATTTTGTCTCGGAAACTATGAGAACTTAGGTAACTCATACTTTTGAGTTTCAGTTGCTGAATCTATGAAGCAGCTGCATAGTAGGTACAATGGATAGAGCTCTGGTACTGAAGATAGGATGAGCTGAGATCAAATCTGTCCTCAGATAGCAACTAATTGTGACTATTTGTCTCAGTTGCCTCAACTGGAAAAGGAAATGGCAAACCACTGTAGTATCTTTGCCAAGAAAACCCCAAATGCGGCCACAAAAAGTAGATGTAACTGAAATGACTGAACATTCCATATCTATAAAATAAGGTGGTGAAAAGATAAAGTCCAAGATCCCCTCTAGTTCTAGACCTAGCATCTTATTATACTCATAAAGAGAAAGCTACCTTTGTAAGCATTATTAAGACTTGTTCTTTATTAGGTTCTTTCCCTAGCTTCTCATCCCTTTCCCTGAAAGACTGAGGGATTAATAGAAGTTCTGAACATGCTTATGCTCTTATTTTCCCTTGGGAAAAAATTGCCTTTGGTCACTTGTCCCTCCCCACTTCCAGGAAGACTAATTTGTAATTGGGTGCAGTGAAACTTCACAGAAACCATATATAACAACAATAGCAATGATAATAGTAAAAATAACAGCAACATCCAACCTTTATATAAAACTTACTATTTTATAACATTGTACTAAGTCCATTACAATTATGATCTTATTTGTTCCTCACAATCACTGCAGAGTTAGACTAGATTATTTTTCCTGTTTTATAGATGAGGAAACCAAGTCAGAGAATAAGTGACTTCCCAGAGTCAGTGCCAGATTTGAACTAAATTCTCCTGTCTCAAGGATAACTAGGTAGTTTAGTAGATAGAACACTGGAAGAATTGATTTCAAATCCTTTCTCTGATCATTACTAACTTTGTGATCCTGACCAAGTCATTTAACCACATTTGCCTCAGTTTCCTAATCTATAAAATGAACTTGAAAGAGAAACAATAAATTACTCTAATGGTCCTTGCCAAGAAAACCCCAAATTTCATCATGAAGAAACAAATATGACTGAAAAGACTCAAAAACAACATTATAATAACTTCAAGTAGAGATTTATATCTACAGAAGAGGTCAATTGTAGTGCTGTGGAGACAGAAATAACTGTGTTCTAATTCTTTTTAACATGCTACCTATGTGACCCTGAGTAAGTCACTTGATTTTGTATGTACTCAGCAGCTCTCTGAGACAACAGGTTGCTGAGAAGGTACCTGACTGCTTTGGGAGTATTTCCTATATCACCAAAATCAAAGCATGAGTTTCAATGATATATTGTGTATACACAGCCACACTTAATTTTTTGTTCATTTGGGAAGAAATTTCATCAGCAAGAAAAGAGTATGCTGTGATAAAAAGAACTCTAAATATGAGATAACCTAGATTTTTGACTGATCTGTCATAGCATTAATTGAGAGAAGGTTTCTTGGCTTTCATCTCTCTTGGTCTCAGTGTCTCCTATATAAATTAAGGAAAATAAGCCCTGCCCTTGCACCTAAGATTATCTTTAGAGTCAAATTAGATTTCTTTAGTGAAAAAGCTTTAGTACCTTAATGAGATAGTAGGAGTAAGTTTGTTAGTTTAGCATAACTAACTCCATTTTATTTAAAGTCTCCATTTTGATTGAGTCACTATGAATAAGTAATGTTGTTTATTACATTCATGTATCACATATGAATGTTATATGTATCATATCAATTATAAGCATCATGGCAAAAACATAAGTTATATAAATCATGCCAGTACTATAATCTGGTATACTCTGATATGATACACTGATAAACATGTTTAATAAGACAGATCATCAATGAGGGAACAATAGTTTAAACAATTTCAGTAATGTTGAAGTATATTGCCAATAAAATTTATGATGTAAACAACCCTTAGCTAAAAGTACAAATATCCTCTGAAACCCCCATCCATCAGCTTGCTCCTTCAAAAGGACTAAGGCTGGCTCCTACATTCCCAGCTCTTGAAACCTTAGAAAGTTCATGTTGGCTCAATAGTAGTACCATTTGGTTGAAAAATTTTAGGGATTTTCCAGAGGAGTACCCCAGAGGGAGTCACACAGCCTGTGATAAGAAGGAAGGTTAACAAAACCTCTAGAAAGTCAGAGGGTGTGGATTGTCCTTAGAGGATACTGTTTGCACATGTTGATTAATAAAGTTTGATTGTATGCTTTGAGAAATACAAGTCAAATTAATGTTTCCATCTACTAGTTACCATAAGTAACAAAATTGACAGTACCTAACAGTCCCTACACAAAACTGTTTGGATAAATAAAAATAATTCATGCCTCTATATTACTTTAAGGTTTAGAAAGCATTTTTCTCATACCAACAATTTCACGGACCTATCATCACCCCCATTTTAGACATCAGGAAACAGTCTCAGACTTAGGGATTTGCCCTGTCTCCGAAATAGTAGTGAGAAATCTGCAAACTGAATGCAAGTTTTGAGATTCCAAGATTCCTCTTATTGGAACTATACTGACCCCCTAATAAAATATACCATGAAAATCAACCTATAAATTAATCCACAGACATTTAAATGTCTTTTAGGTACCAAGTAATGTTTTAGGGAGATGAAATGCAAATACAAGAAATTATAAAATTAAATCTTTTGGAACTTAAAATTACTGAAGGTTCCAGGGACATTAGAAGCAACTATATCAAATTTGCTTCTCTTTGTAGCATAAGTCAACCTATTAGCTGCATGTGGATCTGCTGCCATCTAGCTAGCCCTGGGACCATTTCTCCCAGGCCACCAGGAAGCCCTAGAGAAATGCAAACTTTCTTATTGTTTTTGCTTCTGCAAATTTCAAAGCTCTTGTCAGAGACTTTCCCTGACTCTTAGATTATGATGGAAAGAATGGAGACCTCTGGGTCTGGGTCTCCTCTCTGATACTTCCTAGGAAAGGACAAATCACTCCACCTTTTTGATTCTCAGTTCCCAGGAAACCAAGAGTTTTTAGCTTATTTTTATGTCTTGGACACCTTTGGCAGTCTGGTGAAGTCTTATATATTCTTTCTCAAAATTATTCCTTTCAAATTCATAAAATAAAATTAATAGGGTCACAAAGGCAACCAATTATATAAAGATACAATTGTCAACTTAAAGCTAATGGAGCCTTGAATTAAAAGTTAAGTTCTTTGAAGGAAAGGGGTCTTTCTTGTACTGTCTTTGCATCCTGAAGGTGTAGCACAACAATAGAGTACTAAATATATATTTGTTTAAATGAATGGAATCTATAAACTGTAGAAAATAATACTCCCACTTTCTAACTCAGATGATTGCTTGGAGGAAAACATTTTATAAATCAATCAGTCATCAAACATTTAAAGACAACAAGGACACAGAATCACAAAGAATGAATCAATTTCAGCTCTCTTGGAACTTCTATTCAAATAACAAGAATGTATATACATATATATACATATATATGTATATACATAAATACAAATATATGAATTAAATACAGGTACTTTGAGAAGGAGGACACTAGCACTTGAGAGGATCAGGAAAGACCATGCAGAAAATCGTGCTTGGGCATTATCCTGTCTCCCCACTTTCCCAGTTCAAAGTTGTAGTCATCCACTTGTGGAAATTCAGCTGGAAAGTAATGGAAAAAAAACTGTGGCTATTGAGAGCCTGGGTTCAAATACTATTTCTGACACTGTGAGTCTTTGGGAAAGTCACTTAAACTCCCTAGGTCTCATTTCCCTCATATTAATAACATTAAGTTAGACTAGATGGTCTATAATGTTTCTCCCCTTTCAAACTCCATGAACCTTTCTCCTTCCTCTATTCCATACCCTTATTCTTCTAAATTCTACTCTTCTTAGTGATTTGAAGCAACAGTCTCATTGTAATAAAATATAGGACATGCACTGTCAATTGCTGTTGATTGCACATCAGGAGGATAAAATTCTCTTGCCAAGCAGGTAAAGTTCTTTTTGGACCAATCCCCTTAGAGAAGTGTGTCCCAGAAAATGTACTTATTATGCCCAGCAGCCAAGTCAATCAGTCCCCTTCTCTCTCTCTCTCTCTCTCTCTCTCTCTCTCTCTCTCTCTCTCTCTCTCTCTCTCTTTAAGTTTTTGCAAGGCAATGGGGTTAAGTGGCTTGCCCAAGGTACTCCTGACTCCAGGATTGGTGCTCTATCCACTGCACCGCCTAGTCACCCCTTCTCTTCTTTTTATACAAAAATGGTTTGTCAAGCAAGTGATTGAATTTGCCTGTGCATCAGTGTCATTGTTGTCTTATGATATAAAGTAAGGCACTGAAAGAGGATCTTAAAGAGAGAAGATTAGAAGAGAGTGAGTGTTTGAACACCAAGTTCCCATGCCCTAAATATTTTCCAAAGTCTATATCCCATTTCAAATAAAGATTGTGTATTAATAATAATAGCTAGCTCCAATTATGTGTCAGTACTTTACAAATATTATATAATTTGTTCTCACAATGGCCCTATGAGGGAGGTACTTTTATAAAACTCATTTTACACTTCAGAAAACTGAGACAGAGTTTAAGTAACTTGCTTTCCCAAGATCACAAAGCTAATAAGTGTCTGAATTCATATGTTCCTGTCTGGTGGTCTAGCCACTCAGTCACCTAGCTATCCCTATATTCTTTGAAAATATATCTTCAGTAACTTGTTCATAGTGCACACTGAATAAATTATTGCTGATCATCTGAATGATTATGTATATTACTGATTTGTCATTGTCTCATAGGATTCAAGGTTAAGGAAAATTCCAGCTAAGTCAATCCCTACTATGGTTTTATCCACACTGATTCCTCTTAACCAGCTCTGAATATTGTATACTGTAATCCTGAAGTTTTGTTGCTCTTATCCTCTATAACCTCTAGTATTTCATTAGTCTTTCATTTACCTCCTCCTCAGGATTTGTTCTACTCTTTCCAAAAACAAATTCGCACAGGATTAAATTCGAATCTAGTGTAGACTTCCCACACTTTCCCATCTGCCTGCTGACAGGCTTTCACAGATCTGTCAAGGAACCAGAGACACCTGACTATCCTTTTTTACTTTAGTACTTTGAAAACTGACAACCACTTGCTGTCTTGTCTTGTGCTTTTATATTTTTCTCAAAGAAAGAGGTTTATGGGAGCATCATAGTTAACACTTTCTTAAAAATAATATGTTCTATCTAGTTTCAGTATTTGCCACATTTGTAACATTTTATCATTTATGTTAGAAGAAATGTTTCTGAAGATATAAAGGTGGAAAAGAAGATAAAGATCCTTAAAATTGAAACCAATCTGATTTATTAATCAAACTTCCAGAAAAGAAGTGTGCTCATTTCTGTTCATCAACAGTAATGAATTGTATGTAGTAGATACAACTGACCGAAATTTTGCTAACCACTAATCTGCTCACTTCAAATCCCCAAGTCATTCAATTACAATGACTCCTTGAGAGCAGTGCCTGTTTCTTGGTTATCTTTTTATTCTCTTCTATTTTTTGTCTTACAGCAGTGCCTAGAACATAGTATGGACTTAATAAAATCTTATAAATGTTTTATCAAATGAAATCATAGATGTAAAATGTTTCACAAACTTTAAAGTACCATTTAAAAACTATTACAATCTTCATTTTTATCATCAGTGGGAACAGTAATAACAACAGTAGTGTATTGCACACATGTTAGATAAAATTTTCTATATATAATTATCCCTTCTATTCAGATGAAGAAACTGAGTTTCTTAGAGACAAAGTGACTTACCAAATGTCACATAGAAAGGCAGAAATAGAACTTCAATTTAGGTCCAACTGATTCTTGATCCAATGCCCTTTCTATCAAGTCATGCAGTCACTGATAAGTAGCCCTAGAATAAAGGTTAGAGAGCCTTATGCATATGTTTTAATGGATCCCTCAATGACAGTCTTCATACCATGCTGATTGTTGAAATTTGTTTTAATAAAATTCATATATAGTGGGCAATATAGGACCTTTTCTTGATTTTAGTGTCTGATAGATCCCATTTCCTTATCAAGAAAAATGAAAAATGCTAGGAACCTATGCAGCGAGTTTGTCCCAGAGTGCCTTTGCCTTCTCTCACCTATAAAGAACATTGAGTTGACATTTTTTTGGTTTTGTTGGATTTTTGACAAACCAGCTCCTTGACTCAGAGAAGAGCCTTATTTGAATTTTCTATCATCTGTGAATGTCACAGGGAAGGATCTCTGCTTCTGAAACAGTTAAGCTCATCAAATCATTTGGACTTCATCAAGAGCCACAGCAGACCTGGTGAGAATTCACTAATTAATTGTTCTGTACTGAACTGCAGTGAATTAGCCTAATGCTAAAGTAAATAATGAGGTGTCTGTTAATGGGTTTTGAAAAGAGGAACAACTTGCATCTTTATCTTTGCTCCAGAATCAAACTTTCTTCTGAGTTGGAAAAAGATTCAGCCAGATGTTGAGCTCCATCATCCAGCCATATGTATCCTTAAAGATTTAGAAGAGTCATCCTTTCTTTTTAAATTTGGGTAGAAATAATGGCTCCAGAATTCAAAGGGTTAAAAATTTCATTAGAATGCTTTTCCTCATAGCATTCTATCTCCTCATGGTGGTTTCAAATCTATAAGCTTACCCTAGCAGTTAGGGGGACAGAAAGAAAGTTATTAAGGAAAAACATATGGCCTCCATTCAACAAACCTACATACAAGCATTAATATTTCATTTGGATTACTCCATAGCTTCCATATTATAGAACCTGAGAAAACAAAGGTCATAAGAACACAAATATTGTTGGACAAGTTTTCTGTGAACTTGTTTCTCCAAAATTCAGAGAGAAAGATTTCTTTTATTTAACCTATAAATCTTAGATAATCACTCCTGCTTTTGAACTTATTAGTCAATTTCCCAGTGAAGTTGAATTGTACTTTTTATTTTAGATTTTACAAAGAAAATTTTACTAAGAATATTTAAGAAAGAAATACAAATATTTTCTCCAACACTTGGATATAAACACACTCTCTCTTTTTTAAACCACTTCATTCCTGGAGAAAGTGAACTCTGTTTTAAAGCAATAACTATGAAGTACTCATTCAACCAAGATTTCTTCCAAGTGGAGTTGGCTTGAGTATTTGTCAGTCTTTCTTTCATGCCTTTGATACATTTCCATGCCATGTGGTGACTTAGTTCTTTTTAGAGCTCAGCTTTCTACAAATTCTGGAAAGACCCCACTTTCTCAATATTTGGCACCTTGCTCTCCAAATATTTTTAGTCTCACAGAGTTGAAGTTAAGTTTAATACTTACCTAAGAGTAGAAAAGAACAAATGCAAAGTGGTAATAAACATCTTTACTGTACTTTGCTGGAGGTCTATATTCATAGACCATATATCAGCCCTATCAGAGACCTCTCTCTCCTATCCAGAAATTTATAATATGACTTCCTCAGATGCATTCAGGAAACAGAACACTCTTTCTCCACTGAAAATCTTTTGTAAATATATATATTTCAATTTTAGCATAGCAGCAAACCAAAAGTATGCAATAAACAGAACACTGATGAATACTCTGAAGTCCTCATGAAAATTGCATCAACAAGAAGACAGTGTTCATGCTCATAAGGGATATATTCATTAGTCAGTCCTGATGATACTCTCTCTTCTATTTAAAAATTGCCCATCCTCAACTTATCAGTGGGGCTGCAATTTGAGTTTGTCCAGAATATCCATTGTAGTATTCTTGTAATCTGGAGAGGGCTAACCATTTTTCCTTTTGCTTGCTTCCAAGGGGTGTATGGGGTATTCAGGAAAGATTAGAACCTCTGGTGTGAGAGCTCCTGAGTCCTTTTCAAGGGTATTTTCCAACTCTCACCTGTGGCTCCAAAATTCAGTAATGAACACACCCCAGTAAACCATTTCAGCAGAGAGGCTAGACCAAGTTGAGGATGACCAAGAGATCTCAGATCCATCAGTGAGTTAGCAGGGGTGGGGAGGCCAGAGAAGATGGAGAGGGGGAGGAGATGGGAATGTCTGCCCCAAGCATGTAAAGACTTCCCTTGGTGGAATAGGTGAATGAGAACAATTTTTTTTCAGATGACCATGAAGACAGCTGAAAGCAGGCAATGAAAGCGGGCACTGTGAAGAATTTTTAACTTGGTTAGACATCCATTTCATCTTGAGCCATCAACTGTCATCTTGACTGTCCTGACCCTAGACTGTGATGATACTAGAAAAGAGAATGAGGTTGATAACTTCCTGCAACTCTACCTCTCTTAAATTCCTTAGGAGGTCTCCAAGACTTCCACTGTCCATCTCTGGAAAGATAAAGGAAATAAATTGCCCTGTGACAATCACAAAGTGGGGAGTAGGAGTCTCTCTCTCTTAGTCATTGCTAGCAGGATTTTTGTCAGATTACTTACTTAATAGGCTGATCCTTCATCTGGAAGGTGGTCAGTTATCTGAGAGTCAGTGTAAGTTCAGAAAGCACTGAGGAACAGTTGATATTGTGTTTTTTTGTCTGATAATTCCGGGAAAAATACCAGGAGCAGAATGGAAGTCTGAACAGAATATTTGTCAATCTGACCAATGCATACTGTTAGTCATAATGGAAAAGTATGTCAAAATCTGATTGCCTGAAGAATTTCAACAGGATTTTTAAGTTAATTTCATAATGGCATGCTCACCAAAGTTGTGGATAACAACAATACTCGCACTCTTTCACAGTCAACCAAAGGAGTAAAACCAAGGTTGTGTGCTTGCTTCCCTGTTTGTTAGTATTACGTTTTCAGCCATGCTGTCAAAGGCTTTCAGTTAGGATGACTACAGCATTAAGGTCAGCTACCACATTGATATTAAATTATTCAACTTGAAAAGGCTACATACCAAGTCTAAACTAGAGGGAGTATTGATGACTTTTTGTTGTCAAATGACTGCATTCAATGAAATCTCAGAAGCTGAGGTGCAATAAAATATGGATGGATTCTCCATTGCTTGTCCCAAGCACAGGTAGTCTACCAGTCAGAACCACACCAGCCATACATAAAACAATCAATTACAGAAAATGGAGAAGTTTTGAATACTTGAATAAGTGGATAAGTTCCCTTGCCTTGACTGTATACTTTCCAGGGATGTACACATTGATAATGAGGTTGATGCACATAATGCCAGTGTTACCTCATTGTTTGGGAGTTCTGAGGGAGTGTGTGAGAGAGATGAAGTCTACAGAGGTCTACAGAGCTGTTGTGCCAAGCTTATTGTTATATACCTGTAAAACCTTGGCAGTCTACCAGCGCCATGCAGGAAACTTAATCACTTCCATTTGAATGGTCTTAGGAAGATTCTGAAAATCATTTGTCAGCTTAAGATACCAAACATTGAGGTCCTTTCAAATAAATTGTCAAGCACACAAACTCTACTATAGAGAGCACATCTCTGATAGGTTGGTCACTTTGTTTGAACACCAAATTCTTGCCTAAAAGACTATTCTACAGAGAACTCATACAGGATAAGTGCTCACATAGTGGTCAGAAAAAGTGATACAAGGTTACTTTCAAGGTCTTTCTTAAGAACTTTAGAATTTATTATCTAACAATTGCACAGGATTGCTCAGCATGGCATGTCTTCACTAAAACAGATGCTGTGCTTGCTCTATGAGCAAAGCATAATTGAAGAAGCATAAAGAAAATATGAGATGCATACATTGAAACTACCCATCCAGGTATTTGCATGGACTATATACATATATATATATATATATATATATATATATATATATATATATATACTCAAATGGTAGAGCATTCCCAGTTTAATTGGTTTGACCAGACACAGTCAGACACACTGTGCCTTGACTCAACCATAGTGGTTATGATTGCAGTTTATCTTCCTAACTCCAACTCCAGAACACTTTCTGGGATACAATAAGATCTCATAATAATAGTATCATAGACTTATAGAATCACAGGATCTAGGAATTAAAAGGAACATCAGAAACTGACTACCTAGTTCACACTTCCAATACTATTGTACAAACAGTTAAGGAAACTTAAGTCTAAGAAAGTTAAATTATTTATCTAAATTCACACAGAAAGCAAGATTAAGAAAGGGGTAGGCAAGAAAGGTTAATAAGGGGCAAAATTTGAACCCAGTTCCTCTTTCCACTGTTCCATACTGGATAGAAGTTCCTTGATTATAATTATAATTTCTCTAGAGCTCCAAAGCTTTTTCAAAGTACTTTCTGCTATCTAGCAAATCCTTACAATTTGTATGGGATTTTTCTTAAGGGTAGTTCTTAAAGAATAGGAATTATGATTTTTGCTAAACTTTCTTTCTACTTACTTAATTCAACTTCATGTCACTCTCAGTGGCCTCTAAAATCAGATCAGTCCCATCCACCTATGAAGTATGGAATTAAAAGTCAGAAAAAATTATTCATTGAGACACTCCTGTTACAAATCAGTGAGAAAACAAAAAATACACTCAATGGAGTTCTTCAATCAGTGCTTTTTAAGTGTTAGAAACTGCAAACATAAAATGTTGTTGCCTCCAAATGAGAAAAAAGATGACCCAGTTTCACATTACATATTTAAAATTTAAAAATATGTTGAGCAAGTATTTTATAATCTATATTTCCACCATCAAAAAGTCTTCTTTTGCATTTTAAAAACTAAGAATCCAATAAAATACAAGAATTTCAAAGAACAAATTTCTTGCTTAGTGTCCTGAGGGACAAAACCCTGAATCTGGAAATCTGAATTGCAAAAAAAAAAAAAGAAAAGAAAGAACAATACTTACAGGAATTATTATTCATTCTTCATCATATTGCATTAATGAATGAATGGATGACTGGATGGATACTTAAACATTTATGCATTTACTATATGCAGAACTCTCTGATAGCTCTTGGAAATGTAATTAAAAAGGCAAGTCACTGCTCTCAAATAACTTACATTCTATTGAGAACAAAATATATTTAGAGAATTGATAAAAAAAAAGGAATACATGAAAGAGGTGAGGTGAGCAACCAGCATAGTGAATAATTATAAAAAGCTATGGAGAATAATTTCCATAATCCATAAAGTATTAACTTTTTGTTATATGGACATTTTGATTGTTGAAAGAGCTAGAATAAGAACATTTGTGTAAGAAACACCTAAAGACCTGTTGATAAAAATTTTAGAGGAATAGAGACTGTTCTGAAGCCCTGAAAAAAAATGCCATTGAGATAAAGGTAATGGGAATCTCTGTTTGAAAGTAAAGTACTATTGTCATTAGCTCAGAGTTAATATGCTGTAAATCAAATTAGTGCTTTAGTAGCTATAGAATTATTATATAAGGATATTAGGGTCATGCTTAGTGATATTTTTTTTAATTTCATAATAAGGGTCATTACTACAAGGAGATCCTGATTTGAGATATTAGAAACTCCTGATCAGATAAAGATAGAAATTGAGAAGCCAAAAAAATAAAAAAAAAGAAAGCAGCAGTTTCCTGAAGAAATGATAACATAAACAATTCCTCTCTTGCCTGAATTGAGCAGAATTAAGGAGAATATAAAGATAACAATTTCTAGTATTTATAAAGCATTTTAATGCTTGTGCAAAGTACTTAAGCATATTAACTCATTTTATCTTTGCCACATATCTTTGCCACAACACTTGAAGGCTAGTGCTTTGTCATGCCCATTTTGCAGATGAGGAGACAAGAACAAAAAAGTGAAAGGACTTGTCTATATAGCTAGCAAATGTCTGAGACAGTATTTGAACACATATCTTTCTGTTTCTTAATTCTGAACTCTTTCCATTTCTCCACCTAGATGCCCAGGTGGACATTGAGAAACTACTTTGGACTAAAGAAATCAAACCAATCAATATCTCTAGAAACTTGTAGTTTCTTACCTGGGTTGAACCCACTCAGGTCATTGATTATGGATAGAAGGAAGCAGGCAACAAGAATTGAACTTATTCATTCTAGAAAGTTTTATTTCAGGGTACTCTATACTTACATTGTTTCACATCTAGTGTCACAATACAAATGCCACCAGCTGTCCATCTTAATCATGGCCCAGAATTGTGAGACCCTATTTTCTCTCTCTGCATTCACATTGAAAATCAAAATCAAGTGAGCTTTTGCCCTTCTGTTCCATGGGAAGTTTCTGTCTTCTTTGAGCTCACATCAGGATACCTGCATTCCAGTTTGACAAGTGTATCACCACCTCAGTCAAACTCCTCAGCTGACACTATACCTGGACAGGTGCAAGATGGACTACAGAAAAAGCATTTGTCAAGAATATTTTCATTAATCCAGAACAAAAGTTGGAGTTTCAGAGATGGTTAGATGCCATCATAGTCTGGCCACAAACAATGTCAACTAGTGATCCAGAAGAGTTATTCCCATGACTGAAAACCAGAGTCTTAGGTTTTCAGTGATAGCATAGATGGGAGAGCTGGGAAGTCAGCAAGAGGCTTTTAGTAACTGCCTAGGTCAGATCCTGACTTAGCAAGTCAGCAGTATTGCAGACCAACAGCAAGAGACCCATCCCCAGATCAGAAGGCACAGGTCAAGTCCAGGAATACAAGTGAAACAAAAGGAATTAGGTCAGGTAGCTCTAATACAAGGAACAAGCTATTAACCCCTGAAATACCATAGGCAACCTAGGTAATGCCATAGGCAAGCATTAAGCCAGGGATCAGATGCCCAAATTCTAACACAAAAAGCTTGGAATTATACCACATTTGCCTCAGGAGCAAAACTCAACTATCAAAATGAGCAAAAACTAAAAAAATCCCACTAACTATGGATAGCTACTATACTAATAAAGACAATAAAATGTCATCTCAAAAAAGCAAAGTAGTGACAATATGCCTGCCTCTCAAAGGTGTTTATGAATTGGCATAAAATCAAAAAGACACTCTTAGAGAAACTTAAAAAGTATTTTAGAAGCAGAGAGAAAGAAGAAAATTTGAGAAAAGAAATGAAAAGAAAATCATGAAAAATTGACGGGAAAAAACTACATCTTTAAAAGTAAAATTGGCAAATGGAAGAAGAAAACAATTCCTCTAAAAATAAACATGACCTTCTGAAAAGGAAATATAATTCATCAAAAAGTAAAAGTAACCAGTTGGAAAAAGGAAACAAGTCAGCTCAAACTAAAATTGACCACCTGGGAAAGCAAACACAAAAGCTAACCGAAGAAAAGAAAATCCTAAAAATTAGAATTGAACAAGTGGAAACTAGTGACTCCATGAGACAGAAAATTCTATCAAACATAACCAAAAGTCTAAAAAAGATAGAATAAAATATAAAGTACCTCTTAGGGAAAATGTTTGACTGCAAAATAGAATCAGGAAAGATAATTAATGAAATATTGATTTGCTTGAAAGCCACATTTAAAAAAGAGCCTGGACAAAATCTTTCAGGGAATTATCATGAGAAACTGCCCTTAAAGACCAAGAAGATAAAATAATCCTTGAAAGAATCCACCTGTCACCCTCAGAAAGAGATCCCAGAATAAAAATTACAAGGAGTATTGAAATTTCAGACTGCTAAGCTAAATGAGAAAATATTGTAAGCAATTTAAATACAAGGGAGTCATACTCAGGATTGCATAGTATTTATTAACTTCAACATTAAATGACTGAAAGATCTGGAATATTATATTCTTGAAGGGAAAGGAATTTGGACAATGACTAAAAAATAATTACCCTGCAAAATTCAACATATGTTTTGGGGGGAGAGATATATTTTCAATGAAATAAAGAATTTTCAAAGTTACATGATAAAAAGATCAGAACTGAACAAAAAAATTGATATTCAAATACAAGATTCAAGAGATTCATAAAAAGATCAATAGAAAGGGGGAAATGATCATGAATTATATTACACTCTGTACATCCCTGCACAGGAAGACAATACTTGTAACTTGAGAATTGTGTTTCTTTTAGGACAATTAAAAGAACCATACTTAGACAGCAGGTGTGAGTATAGATTGAACATAAAACTGATGATCTTTTAACATAAGGCTGGCAAAAATGTGGCCCATTGACCTCATGAGGCCCATAGTGTTATTTTATGCAGCCCTCTGTGGGTTTCCTAAATTCTTTAGTAAACGAAGTTGAGTCACCACAAAGCTCTCACTAAAATAGTAAATCAAAATATATTGTCTATTTTTCAATAAAATTTCTTTTTATAAAAGCAAAATGCCATATTTTAGCAGATAATTTAACTCAGCAGGTTCTCTATTGATATAATTGGAGGGTGTGTACTTAGAGGCTTTGTGTATAACTGGATCATGAAGTGATTTTGCTTTACATGATACTTTTGCTCAAGGACATTTTCTTTCTATAGGGATAGTTGGAGGGAGTATACTTGAAAAGAACATGTAGTTATGAATTAATTATAACTTCACAATGTTTATGGTTCTTGAGAACTCATGAGAATTTCTTTTTTTTAGGTTTTTGCAAGGCAAATGGGGTTAAATGGCTTGCCCAAGGCCATATAGCTAGGTAATTATTAAGTGTCTGAGACCGGATTTGAACCCAGGTACTCCTGACTCCAAGGTCGGTGCTTTATCCACTACACCACCTAGCTGCCCCTCATGAGAATTTCTAATGGGACAGTTGTGGGAAATGTACTAGGACAGAGACTGTCAGCATGAAGGGATTATGAGGTAATGATGTTTATAAATCAATCAATATATCAACCCTTGAGAATTGTATTTCTACCAGAATAGATAAAAGGAGTATACCTTGAAAAAAGTTTTGGGAAGAAAAAAAGGTATAAAACAATTAAGGTATAAAAAGAAGTCATACACTAGGAGAAGGGAAGGCAATAGAGGATAACTAACAATACATAAAGAGATATAAAGAATCTATTAAAGTGGAGGGAAAGAAAGTAGGGTGTGAGCACTGAGTAAATCGTGCTTTCAACATATTGACCCAAAGAGACAATTACACATATTTTCAACTGGATATAGAAATTTATCCTACCCTACAGGGGTAGGAAAGGGGAGGAAGGTGCTGATAAAGGGAAGGGGGAAAGAAAAAGTGAAGGTAAAGTTAAAGATTAAAAAAAATTAAAATGGGAAGAGGAGAAGGAAAGAGAAGAGAGCTGATAGAAGGGAGGGTTTATCAATAACCAGTAGGCAGAAACAAAACACTGGTAAAGAGGGATAAGGGAAAAGGAAATAAAAATGTACAAATAGAAGGAAGAGATGGTGGAGGGAAATATAGTTAGTAATTATTGCTATAAATATGAATGGAAAGAATTCCTCCATAAAATGGAAGCAGATAATGGAGTGGATTTAAAACTAGAATTCTATAATATGTTGTTTTCAAGGAAAAAGCATTTTAAACAAAGAGTAACATATAGGATAGAGAAAAAATAGATTGGAGCACAATATTTTATCCTTCAGATGAAGCTAAATAAAAAAGAAAGGGTAGCAATCCTGATCTCAGACAAAGCAAAAGCAAAAACAGATATCATTAAAAGAGAAAAGGAAGCAAATTATATTTTCCAAAAAAGTACCATAGGCAGTGAAGTAATATAAATATTAAAATATATGCACAAAGTGGTCTAGCATTCAAATTCTTAGAGGAGAAGATAATCAGGTTACAAGGAGACATAGACAACAAAATTATACTGGTGAGGGAACATCAATTTCCCCTCTCTCAGAATTAAATAAATCTAACTACAAAATAAACAAGAAAAAAGTTTAGAAGGTGAATAATATTTTAGAAATGTTAGCTATGATAGAATTATGTAGAAAATTGAATTGGGAGAGAAAAAATGTACCTTTTTCTCTGCAGTACACAAAAATTGACCATGTATTAGGGCACAAAAATCTCACAAATTACTATTAATTTGCATTAATTGCAGAAGTATGAAATGTATCCTTTTCAGATCATGATGCAATAACAATTACATGTAATAAAGGGTCATGGAAAGATAAACTAAAAACTAATTGGAAACTAAATAACATATAGGATAGAGAATGTAACAACAATAAATCAGAGAAATAACCTAGAATTTCATTCAAGACAATAACAATGATGAGAAAACATACTAAAATCTGTGGGACACAGCCAAAACAGTGATTGGGGATATTTAAATCTCTAAATGTTTATAGGAATAAAAAAGAGAAAGATGATATCAATGAATTGAGCTTGTAACTAGAAAGACTAGAGAAAGAACAAATTACAAAATTCCAAATAATATCAAATTACAAATTCTGAAAATAAAATGATAAATTAATAAAATTAAAATAAAAAACTATTGAATAAATAAAACTGAGTTGATTTTATTAAAAAAACAACAAAATAGATAAACATTTGACTGATCAGATTTTTTAAAAAGAGGAAAACCCAATTATCAGTAACAAAAATAAAAAGATTGAGGTCACTACCAATGAGGAGGAAATTAAAGTAATAATTTGGAGTTATAAACTGTACAGATTAGCAGAAAAGGAAATAAAAGATTTAAATAACCTGATTTTAGAAAAGAAATTTGAAGAAGCCATCAATAAGTCCCTAAGAAAAAATCTCCAGGACCAGATGGGTTTACAATTGAATTCTACCAAACATTTAAAGAATAATTAATTCCAATTTTATATGGAATTGTATATACATATGTAAAATATGGAATTTATATATATTTTAAATAAGTATAAAAAGAGTTCTGCCATATTACTTTTATGATGCAAACATGTTGCTGATACCTAAACTAGGAAGAGCCAAAATAGACAAAGAAAATTATAGACCAATCTCCCTAGTGAATATTAATGTAAAGAGATTACAAGTTATTGCTGGAATAATACATCTTGATCACGTGTGATTTATACCAGGAATGCAGGGATGGTTTAATATTAGGAAAATAATCAGCTTAATTGACTATATCAATAACAAAATTAATAGCTATCATATGATTATATCTATAGATACTGCAAAAAATCCTTGAATTAAATACAGTCCCCATTTTCAACTAAAAAATACTAGAGAACATGAGGATAAATAAGTTTTTTTTTAAAATGATAAGTAGTATCTATCTAAAATCATCATTAAGTAATAGGGTAAATTAGAAGCATTTTCAATAAGATCATGGATGAAATAAGGATGCCCATTATCATCACTATTATTCAATATTGTTTTAGAAATTTTAACTCTAGAAAAAATTGAAAGAATTAGAAGAAGTAATGAAGAAACAAATCTTTAACCCTTTTCATACAATATGATGGCATACTTAGACAATTCTAGAAAATCAACTAAAATTCTGCTTGAAACAATTAGCAACTTTAGGAAAGTTGTGGGATATAAAATAAATCTATATAAAATCATCAGTATTTCTAGATATAACCAATAAAGTCCAACAGCAAGAGATTGAGACATGCCAATTAAATTAACTTTAGACAATACAAAATACTTGGGAATTTGCCTTCCAAGACAAACCCAGAAACTATATGAATACAATTACAAAACACTTTTCACACAAATAAAGTCAGATCTAAACAACTGGAAAAATGTCCATTGTTCATTGTTAGATGGAGCAAACATAATAGAAATGATAATTATATATAAATTAATTTACTTATTCAGTGCCATACCAATAAAACTACCAAAAACTATTTTTACAGAGCTAGAAAAAGTAATAGAAAAATTCATCTGGAGCAACAAAAAGTCAAGACTATTATAGGGAATTAAAGAAATAAAATGCAAAGGAAGGTGACATAGCTGAAACCTATCTAATACTATTTTATAAAGTGACAATCATCAAAACTGCTTGCTATTGACTAAGAAAAAGAGAAGTGAATTAGCTGAATAGTATACGTACAAAAGAAACAGTGGTAAACAACTATAGTAAGTCACTGTTTGATAAACCCAAAGCCTCTTACATCTGCAATAGGAACTCATTTAACAAGAAGTGCTTGGAAAACTGGAAAATAACATACCCAAAACAAGGCATAGACCCACTCTCACACTCTATATTGAAATAAGGTAAAAATGGTACAAGATTTAGAAATCTAGTCACTTTTCCAATTGAGAAATGGTTAAAGAATATAAACAGACAATTTCAGTTGAAGAAATTAAAGATATCTATAATCACTGAAAAAAATCCAAATGATTATTTATTAGAGAAATAAAACTTAAAGCAACTCTGAGAAATGCAACTCTAAAACAACAACACACCTATCAGATTGGCTACGGTAACAAAATAGGAAAATGATCAATGTTGGATAGGAATTGGGAAAACTTGGACATGTATTCTTGGTTGAGTTTTGAACTAATCCAACTTTTCTGGAGAACAATTTGCAACTATGCCCAAAGGGCAATAAAACTGTGCATACTGTTTGATCCAACAATGCCACTACTATACTATATCCCAAAGAAATCACAAAAAGGGGTAAATACCCACACATACAAAAATATTATTTGTAGCTCTTTTTGTAGTGGCAAAGAATTGGAAATTGAGGGGATACCCATCAATTGTTGGATGGCTGAAAAAGTTATGATATATGAATGTTACAGAGTACCATTGTGCTATTAGAAAACATGAGACTTTAGTGACTTTAGAAAAGTCTGAAAAGATCTGCAAGAACTGATGCTTAGTAAAGTGAGTAGAACCAGGAGAATATTGTCCATATTAACAACAACATTGTGAAAGGGGTCACCTATGAGGGATGCAGCTCCTTTCAAGACAACCCTAAGAGACTGGTCATGGAAAATAACATCCACATCTAGAAAAAAATATAAAACCAAATAAAATCATGGAGTCAGGACACAGAACAAAGCATACTATATTCAATATTTAAAATTTATTTTATGCATTTTCTCAGTTTCCTCCTTAGTTCTAATTCCTCTTTCACGAAATGAATGGTACAGAAATATGTTTAAAAAAATATATATATATATGTATATATATATACATATATATATATATATATATATATATTTACAGCTTTTACGAGATTATCTACTACCATGTGGAGAGGGGGAAGGAAGGAAGAGTGGTAGAAAAATGTGAAACTCAGAAACTTGTGAATGGATCAATGTTGAAAATTACCTTTGTGTACAATTGAAAAAAGAAAGTAAAAAACTTTTTAAAAAGAGTTGATTATGTCATTGTTGGTGATTTTGTACAAATAGAAGCACATTGGTAGGAGTTTCAGGAGACCAAATATCTCGTTTGCATCAAACTTATACAAAGAATCCTTAGAGTTGAATTGTGGCAATATGGTCACCCTCCAGGGAAAACACTTAAATTTAACAAAGTGAGCACAAGTAAAATGAATGAACCAGACCCCAGGCCAGGAATGGAAAGAATTTAGGAAGAATTGAGTGTCAGTGTAAATGTCCAGGATGCACATTTGCAAAAATTTGATTTATATAGTACATTTATAGTACAAATTCATTTTGTGAATTTAACTGTTCCTGTTAGAAATTAGCCAAGTGGATAGAAGTATGGGGAGATGCTTTCATATGTATTAAGTTCATTAATACAATGAATAATACACAAGGCAAGAGTTCCTAAAGGAGAGCAGAGAAGGGCAAAAATATAACAAGAAGATCATAAACAGCTTCTTCCTGCTACTTCCCCCTGTTCAACTCTGTAATTGCCAACCTCTCTCCTCTTCCCCCAGGAAAAAGCACATCCATTTAGATAGGAGTAAAAGTAAATCCAGGAATGTTAGGGCTATATAGAAACAAAGAGATCATCCAGTTTGGTGTTCTATTAAATAGTACATTGAGAGCAACAATTATGCTATTTTACACCTTTGTATCCTTGGGGTTGAATATAAAGCTTTGTACACAGAAGGTGCTTGATGGAAAATATTAATTAATATTTATACAGTTTTTGAGAGTTTTAAAAGTGCTTTGGACTATATATATATATATATATATATATATATATATATATATATGCATATATATGACATATATAGCAGTCTATATATATTTAGTTAGATATTTTTATTATTTATGTATATATGCAGATATATGCATGTATGTGTGTATGTCTTTGATAGCTAGTATAGGTATAAGTTACATTTTATCAACTTGTTAAGGCAGGGTTTGAATTCAGGCCTTCCTGATTCTTCTCTAGTGATATACTGTTTCTGGATACATTTAGAATTAAATTGTATTGATTAGATGAGGAAGTTAATTAATTAAAGAGATGTAATTAATGATATCAAAGAAGTGATGAAAACAGAAATTTAAACTCAGCCTTTCTAAATCTCAATCTCAGAGGTCAGAGGGTATCTTAAACCCAGGGAAGGAAGTCTTCTACAATTTTTTAATGTATATTTTTATTTTCTCTTCTGGGCAAGATGGTGGAGAGAAGATAGGCACAGTTCTAAAATCTCCTGATCTTTCCCCATCTATCATATAAAAGAAACCTCTTAACAGAAATCTGACTCACAAAATGCAGAAAGAAAAGCCAGGAGAAAGAACATCTACCTCCTTGTCTCCTGCAGCAGCACTGGGTGAATTCAGGTGGGGGAGTCTGGGCTCAGAGGGGGGATCAGCCCCAGATCAGCCAGATTAATGGCTGAATTGGAGCCAGGGAGTCTGAGGGCCGAAAAGCTGGACCTGCTGGATCAGCGGTGGGAACAGAGCTGTTGGTGATGGTGCTGTCCCTCTGGAACTTGCTGAGAGGGCTGGGGGGAGAGTTCCAGTGCAGAAGAGCTGTGGACACTATCCCTGGGCCCCTCTGGTCTGAGGAGTCCATGCCTCCATTACTGCTGAGGCCTCTTCCCTGAACAAACAATAGCAGAATACTTCTGCCTCAGGCACAGGGGTGTGAGAAGAAGAACCATCTCAGCTGACAATATGGAGAGGAATGACCTCACCCCAGGGTAACCCACCATTGACTGAAGGCAAAAGAATTCAATAGCTCCAAACCCTCCCTTCGAGCTAAGGGAGAAGGCCTCAATCAAGGTCACAGACACTCCAGAGATAGCAACCAGTACCTCCTACAGGCCAGCCATAGAAATTGCATTCAATGAGTAAAGCCTCTAGTGATCCCAAGCTCCTGTGAACCAGCCCCTCCCCAACTCAAGGTTTTAGCTAAATGAAGAAGGGTGAGTGGAAAGGTAGAGCCATAGAAAAATTCTTGGAAGGAAAAGACCCTAACTCAGAGAGACTTAGAACCTCTGAGGAGAATACAATCTGTTCTTCGGCACAGAAAGACTTCCTTGAGGAAATAGGAAGGAGTTTAAAAATCAACTGGAAAATTTGGGAGAGACATTAATACATTGCAACAAGAAAACAAACCCTTAGAAAATACAATTGGTCGAATACAAAATGAGAATAAATCTCTCAAATCCTCAATTGGGCAAATGCAAAAGGAAAATAATTCTATCAAAACCTCAATTGGTCAAATGGTAAGCTCTTTCAAAAGTAGAATTGACAAATTGGAAAAGGAGTTGCAAAAGGTTAATGAAGAGAACTCCTCCCTAAAAAAAGAATGGAGTCTGCAGAAACTAATAACTCCATGAGACAGCAAGAGCCACTTAAACAAAATAAAAAAATAGAAAAAATGAAAGAAAATTTAAAGTACCTCACCAGCAAAACCACTGACCTGAAGAATAGATCGAGGAGGAGCAACCTGAGAATTATTGGATTTTCTGAAAACATTGAAGAGAAAAAAAGCCTGGACTTAATATTACAGGATCTAGTGATGGAAAACTGCCCTGATATAATGGAACCAGAGGGCAAAGTAGTTATTGAAAGAATATATCGATCCCCTCCATAAAAATATCCTAAAATGAAAACACCGAGGAATGTTGTGGCCAAATTCCGGGAACTATCAGATAAACGGGAAAATCCAGCAAGCAGCCAGGAAGAAACAATTTTAATATCAAGGAGCCACAGTAAGGATTACTCAGGACCTGCCTTCATAAAAATTAAGGGATTAAAGGGACTGGAATGAGATATTCCAAAGAGCAAGGGAGCTTGGAATGCAGCCAAGAATCCACTAACTCACAAAGCTGAGCCTTCTCTTCCAGGGAAAAAGATGGACATTTAATGAAATGGAAGAATTCCAAAAATTCCTGATGAAAAAACCACAGCTAAATAGAAAATTTGGACATCAAACAGGAGGTTCAAGAAACACATGAAAAGGTTAAAAAAGGTGGGGAGGCAAAAGAAAAAAACTACTATCCAATAACTTGAAACTGGCTATAATCCAGCATGAAAAAAAGATTCACATAAATCTTGAGAATTGTAACTCTAAAAGAGATAATATACCTAGCCAGAAGTGATGGAAATTTATGATCTATCCATGAGACTGCTATCTAAAGAGATGTAACTGACTTTAAACCCACTTGGGAAAAACACTTTAATAACTCTCAAGAATTTTAACTCTATTAGATAAAATGTACTTAGCTAGAAGTGACAAATACTCAGAATGTTCTATGACTCAGATAGAATGATCTAAAAAACATTACCTCCTTAAAAACAGCGACAGGAAGGAGATGGGAAGAGAGAGGGAATTGAATTGGGTAAATCTCATTATACTAAAAGGTACAAAATACCTATGGTAATAGAGGGGAAGAAGGGAGGAAATGAGAAACCCTTGAATCTTCTCGTCAGAATTGGCTTAAAGTCAATTTATACACACTTAAAAAAATCTAACCTTTCAAGTATTAAAATGGGAAAAGGGGAGAGGGGGAAGTAGAAAGGGAAGGGGAGTGGGGTAAAAAGGGGAACTAACAAAAGAAAGGGAAGGGAAAAAGGGAAAGGGAAAAGAAAGTGAGGGGTGATATAGGAAGGCAAACACACTGAAGTGGGTGGTATTCAGAAACAAAATACTGAAGAATACAGATAAGGGGGGAAGGGGGAAAATACAAATAGAGGGAAGATAGCATGGAGGGCAATAAAGAATTAGTAATCATAACTTTGAATGTGAATGGATGAACTGTCCCTTAAAACATAAGCAAATAACAATGGATTAAAAAACAGAATCCTACAATATGCTGCTCACAAGAAACTCATTTGAGGCACAGAGATACATATAAAGGTAAAAGGTTGGAGCAAAAAATATTTTGCTTCATATGAACTAAAAAAAAGGAGGGGTAGCAATCCTTATTTCAGACAAAGAAGCAGCAAAAATAGATAGTGATAAAAGAGATAAGGACGGAAACTTTATCCTCCTAAAAGGTACCATAGACAATAAAGTTATTTCAACACTGACTATATATGCACCCAATGGGATATCATCCAGATTCTTAAAGGAGAACTACAGGAATACATAGCAAAACTCTACTAGTGGGAGACCTCAACGTCCTACTCTCAAATCTAGATAAATCAAATCATAAAATAAACAAGAAAGAAGTTAAGGACATAAATACATTGTTAGAAAAACTAGATATGGTAGACTTATGGAGTAAATTGAATGGGGATAGAAAGGAATATACATTTTTCTCTGCAGTACATGGAACTTATACAAAAATTGACCATGTACTATGACATAAAAAACCTAATGATCAACTACAGAAAGACAGAAATAGTGATTACATCTTTCTCAGATCACATTGCAATAAAAGTCATATGCAATATTGGGCCAGGGAGATACAGACCCAATTGAAAACTGAATAACCTCATTTTAAAGAATGAGTGGACCAAAAAACAAATTAAAGAATGAATTAACCATTTTATCCTAGGTACTAACAATAATGGAACAACATACCAAAACCTATGTGATTCATTCAAAGCGGCTCTCCGGGGATATATTATAGTTTTAAATGCTTACATGAATAAATTGGAGAAAGAAGAAATCAATGAATTAAACATGCAACTAAAGAAATTAGAGAAAGAACAAATCAAAATCTCCAATTAAATACCAAATTGGAAATTCTAAATATTAAAAGAGAAATTAATTAAATCAAAAGCAAAAAAAACTACTGAATTAATGAATAAAACCAAAAGTTGGTATTATGAAACAACCAATAAAACTGATAAACCTCTGGTCAATTTGATTAAAAAAAGAGAGAAGAAAACCAAATTTCTAGTATCATAAATGAAAAATGTGAACTCACCACCAATGAGGAGGAATTTAAAGAAATAATTCAAAATGATTTTGCCCAACTCTATGCCAATAAATTTGATAATCTAAGTGAAATGGATGAATATTTACAAAAATATAAGTTGCCCAGGTTAAATGAAGAGGAGATTGAATACCTAAACAACCCTAGCTAAGAAAAAGAAAATCAAAAGAAAATCATTGAACTCCCTAAGAAAAAATCTCCAGGGCCTGATGGATTCACAAGTGAATGCTACCAAACATTTAAGGATCAGTTGTTTCCAATTATGTATAAACTCTACAGGAAAATAAGGAAAGATAGAAATTTGCCTAACTCTTTCTATGAAACCAATATAGTGCTGTTACCTAAGCCAGGAAGAGATAAAACAGAGAAAGAAAATTATAGACCTATCTCCCTGATGAATATAGATGCAAAAATCTTAAATAAAATCTTAGTAAAACAATTACAACAAGTTATCACTACGATAATACATTATGATCAAGGAGGATTTCTCCCAGGAATGTAGGGTTGGTTCAATATTAGGAAAATTGTTAGTATACTCAATTTTATCAACAACAAACCTTTCATAAATTATATGATCATATCAATAGATGCTGAAAAAGCTTTAGACAAAATACAGCATCCATAACTACTAAAAACACTAGAGAGTGTAGGAATAAATGGACTGTTCCTTAGAATAATGAGCAGTATCTATTTGAAACCATCAACAAGCATTATATTCAATGGGTAGAGGCTAGAGGCATTTCCAATAAGACTGGGGCTAAACAAGGGTGCCCATTATCATCATTACTATTCAATATTGTATTAGAAATGTTAGCTTCAGCAATTAGAGAAGAAAAAGTAATTGAAGAAATTAGAATTGTGAAGGAAGAAACAAAATTCTCACTCTTTGCAGATGACATGATGGTCTACCTAGAGAATCCCAAGCATTCATTCAAAAAACTAATGGAAACAATTAGCAATTTTAGCAAAGTTGCAGGTTATTAAATAAACCCTCATAAATCCTGAACTTCTCTATGTGTCTAGCAAGATACAGCAGGAAGAGCTAGAAAGAGAAATCCCATTCAAAGTAACCTCAGACAATATAACATGCCTGGGAGTCTATTTGCCAAGACAGACTCAGAACCTTTTTGAAAACAATTATAAAAAACTTCTCACATAAATTAAATTAGATTGAAATAACTGAGCAAATATCAACTGCTCATGGATAGGTAGAGCTAATATAATAAAAATAGCAATTCTACCAAAAACATACTACCTGTTTAGTGCCCTACCAATCAAAATTCCAAAAAATTATTTTAATGAGTTAGAAAAAATTATAAGTAAATTCATATCGTGAAATAAAAAGTCAAAAATTTCCAGGAGCTTAATGAAAAAAGTGCAAAAGAATGGGGCTTTGCCCTACCTGATCTAAAATTATATTATAAAGCATCAGTCATCAGAACTGTTTGGTATTCGCTAGGAAATAAAATGATGGACCAGTGGAATAGACTAGATGAAAAAGCAGGAGACGATTATAGTAATCTGCTGTTTGATAAACCCAAAGATTCCAGCTATTTCGATAAAAACTCTCTGTTTGATAAAAAAAATCCTAGGGAAATTGGAAGATAGTATGGAGGAAACTTAGATTAGAACAACACCTAACTCCCTTTAGCAAGATAAGCTCCAAATGGTTACAGGACTTAGACATAAAAAACAATACTATAAGCAAATTAGAAGATCAAGGACTAGTTTACCTCTCAGATCTATGGAAAGGGGAGCAGTTTATGACTAACAAAGAGTTGGAGAATGTCACCAAATACCAACTAGATGATTTCAACTACATTAAATTAAAAAGCTTTTGCACAGATAAAACTACTGTAACCAAGATCAAAAGAAATGTAGTAAATTGGGAAACAATCTTTACAATTTATGATTCTGACAAAGGACTCATTTCCAAAAAATATACAGAGAATTGAGTCATATTTTTAAAGCAAAAAGCCATTCCCCAATTGGCAAATGGTCAAAGGATATGCAAAGGCAATTTACAGATGAGGAGATCAAAGCAATCCACAGCCATAAGAACAATTTCTCTAAATCATTAATTATTAGAGAAATGCAAATTAAAGCTTCTCTGAGGTACCACCTCACACCTCTCAGACTGGTCAATATGACTACAAAGGATAATGATCATTGTTGGAAGGGTTGTGGGAAACCTGGGACACTATTACAGGGGGAGCTGTTAACTCATCCAACATTTCTGTAGAGAAATTTGGAACTACACCCAAAGGACAACAAAAATGAGCATACCCTTTGACCCAGCAATACATCTATAGGGTGTATACCCTGAAAAGATCATGAAAAAGGCTAAAAACATCACTTGTATAAAAATATTTATAGCAGCCTTGTTTGTGGTGGCAAAGAATTGGAAATCAAGTAAATATCCTTCAATTGGGGAATGGCTTAGCAAACTGTGGTATATGCATGTCATGGAACACTATTTTTCTATTAGAAACAGGAGGGATGAAATTTCAGGGAAGCCTGGAGGGATTTGCATGAGCTGATGCTGGGTGAGATGAGCAGAACCAGAAAATCACTGTATACCCTAACAGCAACATGGGGGTGATGTTCAACCTTGAAGGACTCACTCATTCCATCAGTGCAATAATCGGGAACAATTTTGGGCTGTCTGCAAAGGAGAGTGCCATCTGTATCGAAATAAAGAGCCATGGAGTTTGAACAAAGTTTAAGGACTATTCCCTTTAATTTAGGGGAAAAAACAGTTATCTTATTGTCTGATCTTGTTATCTCTTAGACTTTTTGGCTCTTAAGAACATGATTTCTCTCTCATCACACTCAATTTGGATCAATGTATAACATGGAAACAAAGTAAAGATTGACAGATTGCTTTCAGTAAGGGGGTGGGGCAAGGGAAGTAAGATTGGGAAAATTGTAAAACTCAAATAATATCTTTAATAAAAATAAATTTTAAAAAATATTTAAAAAATTATATTTTTATTTTTCTCCACATGCACATGTGTATTTTTAAGTTACAAAATTTCCTTCCACCCTCCCTTTCCTCCCCACTCCCCTCAGTAGCAAACAATCAGGTTAGCAACATACATAAATATTTTGATAAACATGTTTACAGATTAGTAATTTTGAGTAAAAGGAATTAGGATTAAGGGAAAGAGATACATAAGAGATAATCTTTATAAAGTGTTCATTAGATTCTGAAGGGTTGTTTTTGTGTGTAAGTGTGTATGTGTATATGTGTTTTTTTTTTCTTTCTCTAGATGGGGATAATATAGTCCATAGCCAGTCTAATACAATTTTCCTAGCTCTCTGGACTGCTGCGAGGAGCTGCTTCCATCAAGGTTGCTCATATCACAATGTTGTTGATGTGTACATTGTTCACTTGGTCCTACTCCTTTCACTCAGCATCAGATCCTATATTTCATTCCATGCTTTCCCAGGGTCTGATAATTTATGGTTTCTTATAGAACAATAGTATTCCATAGTATTCATATACCATAAGTTGTTTAGCCACTCCCCAATTGATGGGCATCCCCTCCGTTTCCAGTTCTATGCTACTACAAAGAGAGCTGCTATGAATATTTTGGAACATGTAGGACTTTCCCCTTTTTTTATAATTTCTTGTGGATATAGACCTAGAGTTTGAATTGCTGGGTCAAACAAAGGGTATAAACAGTTTTATTACTCTTTGCGCATAGTTCCATAATCTTTTCCAAAAAGGTTGAATCTATTCACAACTCCACCAGCAGTGCATCAATGTACCAATCCTCCCACAACCATTCCAAAATTGATCATTTTCCCTTTGAGATGATAACTCAATGCTGCTTTAATATTCATTTCTTACTACATGAATTTAATCTCTTCATTTGGAAACTGTCTCTTCATATCCTTTGATTATTTTTCAATTGGTGAATGACTTGTGACCTTATAATTTTGATGCAAATTTCTACCTATTTTAGAAGTAAGACTTTTATCATAAATCCTAGTTGTGAAGATTGTTTTCCAGCTTTCTGCTTTCCTGCTAATTTTGGCAGCATGGGTTTTATTAATACAAAACCCTTTTAATATGTCAAATTCATTCATTTTGTAGTTTATAATGTGCTCTAATTTTTGTTTGGTCAAAAATTCATTCTTTCCATAGATCTTATAGAGCATTTCTTGGTCTATCAATTTTTTTATGGTATTCCCCATTATATCTAAATCCTGTACCCATTTTATTTTGGTATACGGTCTGTGATGTGGATCTATGCCTAGTTTTTGCCATACTATTTTCCAGTTTTCCCAAATTTTTTTTTAGGTTTTTGCAAGGCAAACAGGGTTAAGTGGCTTGCCCAAGGCCACACAGCTAGGTAATTATTAAATGTCTGAGGGGTGGCTAGGTGGTGTAGTGAATAAAGCACCAGCCCTGGAGTCAGGAGTACCTGGGTTCAAATCTGGTCTCAGACACTTAATAATTACTTAGCTGTGTGGCCTTGGGCAAGCCACTTAACCCCATTTGCCTTGGAAACCCTAAAAAAGATTATTAAGTGTCTGAGACTGGATTGGAACCCATGTACTCCTGACTCCAGGGTTGGTGCTTTATCCACTGCACCACCTAGCTGCCCCTTTCCCAACATTTTTTGCCAAATAGGGAGTTCTTATCCCAGAAGCTGATGTCTTTGGATTCGTCAAATAGTAGATTGCTGTTTAGTTTTAGATCTGGTAGAGTTAGGCCACCTTCCTTTACATTTTTTTATCAGATCCCTTCTTATTCTTCCCCTTTTGTTGCTCCAGATGAATTTTGTTACTAATTTTTTTTCTGGCTTGGTAAAGTAGTTATTTGGTAATTTGATTAGTATGACTCTAAATAATTTATTTAATCTGGGTAGAACTGTCATTTTATTTTATTACCTTGAACTAACCATGAGCATTTGACATTTTTTCCATTTTTTTAGATCTGACTTTATTTGGGTGAGAAGTGTTTTAAATGTGTTCATACAGTTTCTGAGTTTATCTTGGAAGGTAGATTCCCTAGTATTTAATGTTGTCTACAGTTATTTTAAATGGAATTTCTCTTTCTAACTCTTGCTCTGGGGCTTTTTTTTCATATATAGAAATGCTGGTGGTTTATATGGGTTTATTTTACATTATGCTACTTTACGGACTTTCTTAATTTTTTCAAGGAGGTTTTTTTCTATGATTTTCATGCATTCTCATCATATCATCTTCAAAGAGTGAAAGTTTTGCTTTCTCATTGCCAATTCTGTATTCAATTTTTTTCTCTACTCCTATTGCTACTACTAGCATTTTTAATACTATATTGAATAGTAATAGTAATAGTAATACTAATAGTAATAGTAATAGTAATAGTAATAGTAGTAGTAATAATAGGTATTCTTGTTTCACCCCAAAGTTTATTGGAAATGCTACGAGTTTATTCCAATTACATAGATTTGTTGATGGTTTTAGATAGATTCTATTTATTATTTTAAGGAAAACTCCATTTATATCTGAACATTCTAGTGTTTTAATAGGAATGGATCAAAGATTTTTTCAGCATCTATTGAGATAATGATATAATTTTTGTTGGTTTTGCTATTGATATGCTTAATTATATTGAGTGTTTTCCTAATGTTGAACCATCTCTTCCTACCTCAGATAAACTCTACCTGGTCATTGGGTATTACCCTAGTAGTCTCATTGTTAAAATTTATTTGAGATTTTTGCATCAATATTCTTTAGGGAGATTGGTCTATACTTTTCTTTGTCTGTTTTGGTTCTTCCTGGTTTAGATATGAGCACATTTTGGTGTCATAAAAGAAATGTTGGTGTCATAAAACGAGTTTGGCAGAATTCCTTCCTTTCCTATTTTTTAAATAGTTTCTGTAGAATAGGAATTAATTGTTCCTTAAATGTTTGTTAGAGGGTCAAGATGGCCAAGAGAAAACAAGCACTATGCTAAGGTCTCCTGATCTTTCCTTATGTATAATATGAAACAAAACTCTTAACAGAAATTTGATTAACAAAACCTAGAAAAAAAGCTAGGAAAAGAATGACTAACTAAAGGTTTGATTTTGAGGATTCTGGGTGAGTCAGAGGCAGAGAGCAGTGAGCCTGCCCCAATGGGGTGAGAACTGGACTAACCTAGGCTCAGCTGTAGAAACTTTTACTGTGGGAGCTGTCCTCCAACAATTAACTGGGGCATGGAGGCTTTGGCTGTGGGGCAGATGGTCTAGGGCACTCCAGCAGGGCTGGAGGATGAGTTCCAGAGCTGAAAGTTGCAGACATCAATCCTCTGGGCTCCTCTGGTCTGGAGGACCTCAGACTCCATACATTCATTTCATGGGAACCCTCTTCCAAGAACAAACACAGTAATAGCCCACCCCTTCTCACCTAGGCTCAGGCTTGGGCACCAGAACTCCATCAGTTGAACAGGGAGAATAATTATTTTGACCCAGGGTATAGCCCACATTAGTCAAGGAAAAACTATCCAGCAGCACTATCCACCCCCTACAAGGAAAAGGCCTGAAATCAAGGTCACAGATACTCCAGAGAAAGCAAATAGCACTCCCTACTAGCCAGCCCATTTGGAGCTACTAAGACAAACAAGCAAAGCCTCTAGGGATCCCAACACCAAACCTCTGTGAATCAGCCCCGCCCCAACAAAAGATCTTAGGAAAATGAAGGGAAGCCAGGAATAAGGGGGTTCCATAGAAAACTACTAGAAAGTTAAAACCCTAACTCAGAGAGATCTAGAACCTTTAAGGAGAATACGATTTGGTCTCCAGGCCAGAAAGACTTCCTTGAAGAAATCAGGAAGGAGTTTAAAAATCAATTGGAAAATTTGGGAAAGAAGATTAACACCGTGCAACAAGACAAAAAATCCTGGGAAAATTCAATTGGGAAAAAGGCAAAAAAGAAAATAATTCTCTCAAAACCTCAACTGGTCAAATAGAAAACTCTTTCAGAAATATAATTGACCAATTGAAAAGAGTTGCAAAAGGTAAATAAAGAAAATTCTTCTATAAAAAAAATGGAGTTTGTGGAAACTGGTGACTTCATGAGACAAGAAGAATCTGTTAAACAAAACCAAAAAGTGGAAAAATAGAAGAAAATGTAAAATACCTCATTGCCAAAACCATTGACCTCAAGAATAGAAGTAGGAGAAACAACTTAAGAATCATTGGTCTCCCTGAAAATGTTCAAGAGAAAAAAAATGCTTAATGGACTTAATATTACAGGATTTGGTGCTGGAAAATTTCCCTGACATCATTGAACCAGAGGTCAAAATAGCTATTGAAAGAATACATTGATTCCCTCCAGAAAGGGATGTCAAAATGAAAACAACAAGGAATATTGTAACCAAATTCCAGAACTATCAGATAAAAGAGAAAACCTTGAAAGCAGTAGAAAGAAACAAGTTTGATACCAAGGAGTCACAGTAAAGATTACACAGGACCTGGTGGCATGAACATTAAGGAATCAAAGAGCCTGAAAAGTGATATTCTAAAAAGCAAGGGAGCTTGGTATGCAACCAAGAATTCACTATCTGGCAAAATTGAGCCTTCTCTTCTATGGAAAAGATGGACATTTAATGAAATAAGGGACTTCCAAATTTTCCTGATAAAAAGAACAGAGCTTAATAGAAATTTTGGGCTTCAAAGTGGAGACCCAAAAGACACCTGAAAAGGTAAAAAATAGGGTAAAGAAAAAAATTACAATCCAATAAGATGAAACTGCCTATATCCCTACTTGGGAGAAAGACTCTAATAACTCTGGAGAATTTTTAATCTATTAGAGAGAATACACTTAGCCAGAAGTGATAGACACTTATGACTTTTCTGTGATTCAGATAGAATGATTTAAAAACAGTACCTCATTAAAAAGAGGGGGCAATAAAGAGACAGTAGGGTAGAGGAGACTGAATGGGATAAATCTCATTAATTAAGATGTACAAAGGATAAATTGCAATAGAGGGGAAGAAGAGAGAAGGTGATAACCACTTGAATCTTACTCTCATCATATTTGGCTTAAAGTTAACATACATATGTTCAGTTAAGAAACTTATCCTACCATTCAAGTATTAAATGGGGAAAAGGGGAAAAGGGGAGGGGTAGGAAAGTGGAAACTAATAGAAGGAAGGGAAGGAAAAAGGGGAAAAAGCAAAAAGGGAAAGAAAGGGGAAGGGGGTTGATATAGGAGGTGAAACATACTGAAGGTGGTGGTACTTAGAAACAAAATAATGGAGAATATGAATAAAGAGGGAAAAGTGGAAAAATACAAACAGATGGAAGGTAGCATGGAGGTCAATAAAGAGTTAGTAATTATAACTTTGAACTTGAATGTGAATGGAATGAACTCTCCCTTAAACATAAGCAAATAGCAGAATAGTTTAAAAACCACAATCCTACAATATACTGCTTACAAGAAACTCATTTGAAGCAGAGAGATACATATAAAGTAAAGGGAAAAGGTTGGAGCAAAATATATTTTGCTTCAGCTGAAGTGAAAAAATCAGGGGTAACAATCCTTATCTCAGACAAAGCAGCTGCAAAAATAAATAGTATTAAAACAGGTAAGGAATGAAACTATATCTTCCAAAAGGGTACCATAGGCAATAAAGTAATTTTAATACTAAATATGCATGCACCCAATGGTAGAGCATCCAAATTTTTAAAGAAGTTGAAAGAGCTAAAGGAAGACATAGACAGCAAAACTCACTAGTGGGAGACCTCAGCCTCCCATTCTCATATTTGGACAATTCTAACCATAAAATCAACAAGAAGGACGTTAAGGAGATAAATAGATTCTTAGAAAACTTAGATATGATAGGATCATGGAGGAAACTGAATGGGGATAGAAAGCAATATAATTTCTTTTCTGCAGTACATGGCACTTACACAAAAAATTGACCAAGTACTAGGGCATAAAATGTAATAATCAATTGCAGAAAGATAGAAATAGTGAATATATTTTTCTCAGATCATATTGCAATAAAAATCACATGCAATATTGGGCCAGGGAGATATATACCCAAGTAATTGGAAACTAAATAACCTCATTTTAATGAATGAGAGGATCAAACAACAAATTATAGAAATAATTATTTCATCCTAGATAATGACAATAATGAAACAACATACCAAAACTTATGGGATACAGCCATGGCAGCTGACAGGGGATATATATTTAAATGCTTGAATTAGAGAAAGTGGAAATCAATGGACTAAGCATGCAACTAAAAAAATAGAGAAAGAACAAATTAAAAATCCCTAATTAAATATCAAATTAGAAATTCCAAAAATTAAAGGAGAAATTTATAAGATTGAAAGCAAGAAAACTATTGAACTAATAAACAAAACCAAGAGCTGGTTTTATGAAAAAAAACAATAAAATTGATAAAACCCTGGTTAATTTAATTTAGAAAAAAAGAACATAACCAAATTGCTAGTACCATAAATGAAAAGGTGAATTCACCACCAATGAGGAAGAAATTAAAATAAAATTCGGAATTATTTTTGCCCAACTCTATGTCAATAAATTTGATAAGCTAGGTGAAATGGATGAGGAATATGATTTATTTCTCATCACATTCAACTTAGATTAATGTATACTATGGAAACAATATAAAGACTAGCAGACTGCCTTCTGTGCGGGGTGGAGGGTTGGAAACGAGATTAGGTGAAAAATTCAATATTGCAAAATTCAATATAAATAAATAATGTTTTAAAAAAGAAAGAAAAAATATTTGGTAGAATTCATTTGTAAATCCATCTAGACCTGTATATTTTATCTTAGGGAGTTTATTGATGGTTTCTTCCATTTCTTTTTCTGAAAGGGCTTACTTAAATAATTTATTTCCTCTTCTGTTAATCTGGGAAGTTTGTTTTTTTGTAAATATTCATCCATTTCACTTAAGTTATCCAAATTTTTGGCATAAAGTTTGGCAAATTAGCTCTGAATTATCTCTTTAATTTCCTTCTCACTAGTGATTAATTTACACTTTTCAGTTTTGATACCAGTAATTTGGTTATCTTTATTTCTGAGATCAATGGTTTTCTCTCTTTCAATTTTATTAATCTCTCCCTGGATTTTCAGAATTTCTAATTTGATATATAATTTAGGATCTTTAATTTCTTCATTTTCTAGCTTTTTTTTAGTTGCATACCAAATTCATTGATCTCCTCTTTCTCTATTTTATTCATATAGGCATTTAGAGATATAAAGTTGCCCATCAAAACTGTTTTGACTGTATCCCTTAAATTTTGGCATGATGTCTCATTATCATTTCCTTAGGTATAATGATTGATGATTTCTATTATTTGCTGTTTGATGCACCCATTATTTATGATAGTTATTTAATTTCCAATTAGTGCTTGGTTTAGCTTTCTCTGACCTTTTTACATGTAATTTTTATAGCATCTTGCTCTGAGAAGTGTGTATTTATTATTTCTTCCTTTCTGCATTTGAATAACATTTTTGTGCCCTAATTCAAGGTCATTTTTGGTGTAGGTGCCATGTACTGCTGAGAAAAAGGTATATTCTTTTCTATCCCCATTAAGTTTTATTTAGAGGTCTCTCATATCTAAGTTTCCTAAGATTTCATTCACCTTCTTAACTTCCTTCTTGTTTATTTTATGGTTAGATTTATCTAGTTCTGAGTCTCCCATTATTAAAGTTTTGTTGTCTATGTATCCCTGTAATTCACTCAGCTTTTCTTCAGGAATTTGGATGTTTTACCACTAGGTACATATATGTTAAGTAATGATATAGCTTCATTTCCAATGGTGCCTTTTAAGAATGTGTAGTTTTGGGGTGTCTAGGTGATGCAGTGGATAAAGAACCAGCCCTGGATTCAGGAGTACCTGACTTCAAATCTGGCCTCAAACACTTAATAATTATCTAGCTTTGTGGCCTTGGGAAAGCCACTTAACCCCATTTGCCTTGCAAAATCCTCAAAAAAAAGAATATGTAGTTTTCTTCCTTATCCCTTTTAATGAGATTGATTTTTGCTTTTACTGTATCTGAAATAAGGATTGCTACCCCAAATTTCTTTACTTTAGCTGAGGCATGATATTTCACTCCAACCTTTTACCTTTACCCTGTGTGTATGCTTCAAATGTATTTATTGTAAACAATGTATTGCAAAATTCTGATTTTAATCCATTCTGCTATCCACTTCTGTCTCCCTCAGTTTTGTTAACAAGTGAAAAAGTAGAAATCTATTATCTCCTAAAGAAGAGTTGAAAAATGCTCTGCATGATGCTTTATATACCACAGGCTGCACCTGAGCAACCTCTCAGGTCCAGAGAGATGGTGAATAGAAAAGTGCTGATGCTGGTGAGTCTAATAGCATCTCTTCCCTAGGCAGTAAGCATTCACTCATTATCTTTATAGGAATGGATGGGGAAGTAGGATCAAGCTCAAATTTCCCTTCCAACATTTTGAGATTTGAAGAAACAAATACTAAACCCAAATTTCCAGCATTCTGAGATTGATTTAAATCATTCTCAAGAAGCCTAAGCTCTGATACTGATCTCTATCACTGGACTTCTCCAGTCACCTAAATAGCAACTTGTACCTGTACCATGTCTCTTTTACACAAATCCAAAAGCACATCAGAAGAACAATTCTCTTAATCCGGACCTCAGTTTCCTCACCTGTAAAATGAAGTGTTTTGACTAGATGACTGCCATTACTTCCATCTCTAAATCTCTGATCTTATGCCAAATATGAGAAAATAAATCATATTTACACAGCACTCTGAAATTTGCAAAAAGTTTTATGTATAGTACTTCCTTTGATTCTCATAATTCTGTGAGATGGATGCTGCTATTCCAATTTCAGAAAAGAGGAAACTGAAACTTTCTCATATAAAGTCATTTGCCCAAAGTTATAAAACTAGGATAATAAATATTAGGAGTTAAATTCAAGCACAGTCTTCCTGATTCCAGGTTTAGCTTTCTATCCTACTACCATGGCCTAGTTGCCATTCCTCCCATATGACTTTCTATCTCCCATCTTCATGCCTTTGCACTGGCTTTCCCCTATTGCCTGAAGTGCCCTCTCAGCTTTGCCACATCTTAGTTTACCTGATCTCATTCAAAAATTAAATCAAATCCCACGTCTTCCTCCTTTGAAGTTACCTCCCATCTGTTTTCTACTTATTTTGTATGCAACTAGTTATTTACATGTTCTCTCTCACATTAGAATATAAATTTCTTGGAGGAAGAAGGCATTTTTTGACTTTCATTGGATTCTCATACACAATTCTCATACATTTTAAGTATTTTAAAATTATATATTGTTCTCGTTCTCCTGATCAGACTTCCCCTTGTAGTAAACATAGTAATTGAGTTTTTAATTAATCAATATAAAATATCACCAAGTAAGATTACCCAGGGGAACCTAGAAACATATTCAGATAATCCCAAAGATTAAAGGAACTGAACTTGTAAATTGTATAACATTTTAACCAAAAATCACATTCTGAAAGTATGTGCTAAATGGGAGGAAGTCATGTAGGCTTGCTACCAGGATCCTTTGGTCACATAAATCCTAAACAATCTTTAGTGAGATCAACAGAATGCCCAATGATTCTGAGAATTTTGAGATGACATAGACTTGTTAACTTTAGAATTTTGCTGACAAATATGAAATGATGTGGACATGCAAAGGACCCTACCTCAAGGTGACCTGGATAAAATTGGTCTGTATTCCTCGTAAATTCTACAAAAAATATTACCAAACTCCTTTCAACCAAGTACTCTTCACTCTCTATCTGGGACCATGCTGCCAAGTGTTCCCAAATATAATCCATGATTTCATGAGTTATTCCTCCCCATTTCCCATTTGCTTCCCCCAGGCTGCCCTTCTTCTTTCACCACACCTTCCCCTCATCCCTACATCTTATGCTTTTGTATCCCATTCTTTTACTATTTGATTTTGTACTTTCTGTGCTTTTTGCTCCTTCTCTCCCTGATCCTTGTTTATGATCTTAGTGAGTACCCAAAGAACTGGGCACATATGCCTCCATTTCATAGTATCATAAATTAACAATTCAGTGAGTACTTAGAAGCAACCTGTGGCTCAGAGGATTCCAGCACTGAACCTGGAATTTGGAAGAACTGAGTTCAAATGCAGCTTCAGACACTTCTTAGTTGTGTGACCCTGGGAAAGTCACTTAATTGATTTCTTGAGAAATTGAATCCACTGGAGGAGAAAATGGCAAACTACTCCAGTATTTTAACTTACAAAAACATTCAAATGAAGTCAATAAGAGTTGGCATGACTAAAACAACTGAACAGCAAAGAGTAGTGAAAATTTACTTTGGAATTACATTATTTAATACACTGTCTCTTATAGAAGAAGGAATGACTACTTCAACATTTGGATGCATCTGTGACCTCACTGATATGGATAAATAAACCCCTTTCAGATGAAAACTCCTCTATCCCTCCCTCTTCTAAGTTTTTTATTTATATTCTTCCTTGCATGTCCACTGAAGATCCCAGGTTATACCTTCATCTCTCTTTTAAAATATATACATATATATGTATATATATATATATATATATATACATATATATATGTCATAGGTCCATAGATCCTAGCTCTACATCTTACATTCTTATAACATAATCACATCAGTTTCTTCTTTGTTTATATATGACATTAATGTATCTCTTATAATACTTTTTGTGGGATAGTATATTAACATCTCCTTAAACATACCAAGTGACTTTCTACTGATTTTTGTAACTTTCCTTTTGGGGTCATATGCAATTTAGAGTCTTCCAAGATAATGGTTATCAATGATTTGAATGTTAAATGGCAAATTAAATGGTAATACCAAGAGAACAGTGGTGTTAAAGAAATAGGATTTCATTGAAAAACAATTATTCCTTATCACTGAAAGCACTGAGAAATTTCTTAAATGTAAACCAACCCATTCTCTTCCTCCTGTTCAACTCCCTGGCCTATTGGCAGAAAAAAATCTGGGAGTCAGTTATGAATTCTATATAAACATGAGAGTTAAAAGGTATCCAAGGTAGCATCCATTCTAATTTCTTCAATTTACATAAGAGGTGAAAAGAAAACACTATAAGCACTTAAATCTTGTATAGTTTTTTAAAGAATTCATTCTCCTGACTGGTCGTGTTACTTGTTGCTTCCTGTTTATTTTCATCTAATTAGGGTCTTTAGGACTCTATTCCTGTTTTTGAACATGTATTCATTTGTTTTTTTCCCCTTGTAGAAAGGGGATGAAGCAAAAAAAAAAATCAATGATCTAGCCCAATAATGAGCATATCTGATTTTTGAATGACATTTGTTAAAAGGTTTACAGCAGTTTCCTACTAGGCAAGCAATTCATAATTTCTAATTTACTAGAGAGGAGTAGTAGTAATGGAATTATGTTCTAGTCTTCAAGTATGCTCTTTGTCCAAGTAAGCTTGCCTCTCATCTTGGGACTTTGGTATGGAGGGGTCTCTATATTGGACCTATTATTGCATCTATAAAACTTCCCCAGGGCAAGAGAGAGCAGCTTAAAGAGTGTTGGAACTGAAATCTTTCTCCTCATGGGGAATACAACTTCAAATTGAGCCATTATTCCATAGCAATCCAGAAGATGTGGATAGTGAAATACATAGTAATTGCAATAACTCATTTAAATCAGAAAGCAGTAGAAAGAATGTTTAGTGTCATTAGTACCTCACAATTCTATCATGAGGAAGGTAGGACACCCAGTAGCTTGTCTCTAACATAGTGATGTCATTTTGTTCTTCTTCCAGAACAGACGACAGACAATTAGATGACTGACAGCTTGGATCATAAGATACAATTAATAATATGAAACTTTAAAACAGTTCATGTTAAGGACATGGGAGATATATTGGACCACAGTTTCAATATGAGAAATTAATCAACTAGGTCTCATTATCTTGTCACAGGCTAAGTGTCCTGAAGCAAGGAAAAGTTGATCACAACTTCCCCCGTCCGTTTAGATTCTGGGCAGAATGAAACCAGGAAGAATGAACAGGTTGTGTCAACACATGATGCAATATGAACATCAGTTGAAAAAATGGGGCTGATAGTCTGAAAAGTAAAAACAAAGTAGGTGGGAGGAGAACATGATAGCTTTTTTCAAATATTTGAAGAGCTTTGAAGATCACATGAAAAAGGGATCCAATTTCTTTTGTTTGTTGAGTCACCACTAGGAGTAATGGGCTGGAGCTTCAAGGCTTCTCTTTCTTTTGTATTGGCTATTATGGGTAATACAAAAACAGCATTGACTCTGAAAGTCGAGGAATGAATCTTAACAATTAGACAAGGCCAAAAATGGAATGGGTTTCTTGAGTGATAGTGAATTTCCCATTGCTAGAGGTATTCACATGGAGCCTGATTATTTTTTCTTAGGGAATATCTAGATGGAATTTCTTTTGTTTTCCAATTGATATTTTATTTCTCCAATTGCATGTTGTGAAAATTTTTAAACATATATCAACATGCCTATTTATATTTTTAGGTTACATAATTTCCTTCCACTCTCCCTTTCTACCTCCTTCCCCTCAGCAGCAGTCAGGTAATTATTATACTTACATATCTGTGTTTCACATGTGTTTAGCTATTTTGGGGATGATGAGTTAGGATTAAAGGAAAAGAAAAAAAAAACCATGATATAGGAAAGAAATACTGAAGAGAAATTTTTAAAAAATGAATAAAGTATTTGTTTAGATTCTGTAGGGTTTTGTTTTGTTTTGAGGATAGCAATGTCCATAGCTTATTTCTTAGCGTTGTCCTAGCTCTCTGAACTGCTGAGAGGAGCTACATCCATCAAGATTGATCAATTCACAATGCTGTTTTTAATGTGCATAATGTTCTTTTGGTTCTGCTCCCTAGAAGGATTTCCTAATTCAACTAAAGGTCAAACTGACCAAATCTCTATATTCTCTTCCAGTTTTGAGATTCTATGATATTGTTTAATAAATACAGTCATATGTATATTTTGTTTAATATATATACACATTTGTATATATATATATATATATATATATATGCATGTGAGGATATATGCATTTAAGTATATTTATATATTTCAAGCATTTTAAAGGCTACAGTTCATAATTATTCTCATTCTCTTCAAGTGAAGTAAATACCTTGCCATGGTATATTTATGTTTTCATAAAAACAGAATAATATTGATATAGTTAACTTTGGCATGACTAAAGACTAGGATACTGGCTGTTAAAATATTAGACTAAAAGGTGAGAAATGCTATAAATTATCTGTTTTAATAATGATAATAATAGCAATAATGTCATACTATTTAAACCACCTTGGTTTTTAGAAATTATTCTTATGTATCTTATTTCATTTGATCCTCACAACTCGATAAAATTGGAAGGGCATAGATACTTTTCCATGTTTTACAAGTGAGGAAACTGAGGTCCAGAGACATGAAATGGTTTATCCAAATTTGCCCAGTATATTGGTAATACAAATTAACAGTTGAACCAGGTTTTCTAGCAGGGAATTTTGCATTTGTCTAGCTCTTAGGTATCATATAGGTACCATTATAGTTCTTGTATTATTTTGAAAATGTCTTCCTTTACTTAAAGGGATACCATAATAAAATGAACCTTTTTGCTTTGTTGAGTCCAAAAAAAGAAAAGTCTATGAATTAATAGAAATATTATTCTTTTTTAAAAAGCAATTGTACATCATTTTTAGTCCCAAGGAATAGCTTTGAAGATGAAGATGTATCTCTCTTCCTTTTTGTTTGAAGAGGTAATGGGCTATGGCTACTGCATTTTCTATTGGACTTAAACTCTTTCTTTAACAATAGCTGTTAGAAGTAAAACAGAAAGAGCATTGACTCAGAAAGTAGAGAACTTTGATTGATTAATCCCACATTTGACACTTATTAAGCATAAGACTTTTGAAAAATCACTTAATCTCTCTGAATCTGTTGTTGTTTTTTCTCTAAATGAAGGAACTGGAATAGATTTTCTCTGAAAAAACCTTCAAGATATATCATCCCATAATCCTAAATAGAAAGGTTTCTTTTCCTGAGGGAGAGAATGAAAAGCAATATATTAGGAAATATCGGTGATACATGGGACAACTAGTTAGCACAGCAGATGGAGGGTTAACCATAGAGTCAGGATGATCTGGGTTCAAATTCAACTCCAGACACATGCTAGCTGTTGAGTACTAGGGCAGTCACTGTTCACTTCACTTTCCTCTTTTGCAAAAATGAGGTGGAGAAGGAAATGGAAAACTGCTCTAGCATCTTAGCCAAGAAAACCCCCAATGGGTTCACAAAGAATAAGACATGAATGAGATGACTAAACAACAAAAAGTGGCATATTAGCAAAAATTATCAGTAAACATTTTGAAAGCATTGAACATTCTTCATAAGAACTCTAAAACCTGAATTTTACAACCTTTTTGAATGCTTTTCAGTGTTGTCAGGTACCCTGAATAAAAGGTGATAACTCTGTCAAGTGTTGAAGTGGTCAAGGATATTTGCTTATTAAAAGTTCCCCATGAGGACAGCTAGTTGGTGCAGTGGATAGAGCATAGGTCCTAAGGTTAGGAGAACCTGGGTTCAAAATGGTCCCAGACACTTAATTTCCTAGTTGTATTACCTTGGGTAAGTCATTTAACCCCACTGCCTTGCAAAAAAAGAAAAAAGTTCCCTATGCATTCCCTTTCAACCCAGGATGAATTTTCTCACTACTCAAAATAAGAGAATAAAGTAAGAGCTGATTCTCCCTCACTGCCCGCTGAAAATTATTGTTGAGTTACTGCTTAGATCCCAATAGCATTTGGCACTCAATAAACCTGTAGTTTGAGAAATTTCCATTTTTAACACCACTTACATGAAAAGACCAGTCTTGGAAAATTTCCATTTTTAATTACTTCCTTTTCAGAGATTCCCAAATAGACTTTAGATAAACAGCCAAAACAACCCTTAAATATTTGAAAGACATCTAGTTCTCACTTAAGGAAGGGAAACAGAAAATGTAAAACTGATTTAATTGCAGACTATCATCTAAGCATTTGATACATCCCATAGAGAATGATTCCAAAATAGACAACTGGATGAAATGTCAAAAATTAAATTTGCCTTCATGACACAAATGGAAGTATTTGTCTCTTTTTAATGGAAATTATTATAAAAATTTTTGATGATCTAAAATAATGACAATGCAAAATGTTTTATTATATATCATTATAGAAAACTGGCAAAATAATATTGATCAAAAATAAGTTAATCCATTACCAACAGTCATTTAACACACAAAACTCTTTTTTTCTTTTTTCCCCAAACACATTTATAAGCAAGTTGATTGTTTTTATCTCAATATCCTTTAAATTATCGGTAGTTAGAAATTGATCTCTTCTCCACAGCTATGAAAATTATCAAAATCCCTTTCCTCTAGTTTCTTTTTTTTAGGTTTTTGCAAGGCAAATGGGGTTAAGTGGTTTGCCCAAGACCACACAGATAGGTAATTATTAAGTGTCTCAGGTCAGATTTGAACTCAGGTACTCCTGACTCCAGGGCTGGTGCTCTATCCACTGCACCACCTAGCTGCCCCTTTCCTCTAGTTTCTTATGCATGTTCAGTACACCTGGTTTATAAACACATCTATATATGTATACGTATACGTATATGTATATGTATATGCATATGCATGTGTATATGCATGTGTATGTGTATATATATGTATATGTGTTTGTGTTTTTGTGTGTATGTATATGTGCATGTGAATATATAGATATGTGTGTGTGTGTGTGTGTGTGTGTGTGTGTATTTTAAAAAATGTCATTTTGGATTAAGAGCTACTAGATAGCACACTGAATAGTGAGCTAGTCCTGGAGTAAGGAAGACTGATCTTAATGAGTTTAAATCTGTCTTCAGACATTAAGTAACTGTGTGACCTTGGGAAAGTCACTTAACTACATTTGCCTCAGTTTCCTCATCTGCAAAATGATTTGGAGAAGGAAATTACAAAAGCCCTATAGCAACCTTGCCAAGAAAACTCAAAAAAGGGTCATGAAGAATTGGACATTGTTGAAAGTGACTAAACAAGAACAATAAATTGGATAAGAAGCTAGCCTCAGTGTTAAAGAGATCAGATCAAATTCCCTTCCACAGATTCTGTTGGTGTTAATCTAAAGAAATTACATAATTTCTCATTGTCCCAAGCAACTCTCAAAGACTATAAATTGAAGGAAGGGTATATGATCTGCATTAACAGAAAATAATGCATTCTAGGAACTCTTGACATAATACAAAGATCTATGCATGTGCATTTTGTTTGTTAGTGCACTTACCCTTCAACCTATAATAATGGTTCCCATATTTGGGATCAATTGTCCCAAATATTGTCACAGATTGAACACTGAGAAAAGAATCATAAATTTAGAGTAGTAAGAGTCATCTAGTCCAATGCCCTCATTTATGAATGAGGAAACTGAGTCTGAAGGAAATTAATGGCCAAAGGCATTAGTCTTGACTCTGTGTCAAAGATTTGAATAACCACAAAATATTATCACTTTTCTCAAGCAGTTATAATTTCATTAGATAAAGAAAGCATTTGAACATAAAAGAACTGGAGTCAAGACACACTGGCAATTTTTTTGCTGAAACAGTTGGTATGAGTAGTTAATGCCATAGGATGTCAGTTGCCAGGCAGTTCCGTTAACTTAGAGAATGTCAGAAAGATTGCCTTTGGGCTATTTATCCCTGTGGATTAATCATTTCCAACCATTTTGGAATGCACACCCTTTGTTTTACTTTGGTTTCAAGATACCACCTTCTTTCTCCCTCCTCTGCTCCCCCCAGCACAGTATGAAGTTCAAATGAATTAGAATTATGCTGAGAATTCAGCATTTCACAACACCTGACTGGTATAATTGAAAATCTGCTAGGGATCACACATCCAGGACAGGCTGAGAATCTCTGCTATGTAGAGAATCTTTGTATTCAGAGAAGTAAAAAATGTTGAAGAAAAAAATAAAACCAATTGAGGTTTAAAATCTAAATTCTATCTTCCACTGCTTTGGTACTTGGAACATATTTTTCAAATATAATTTTAGTTATACTCTCAAAACAAGTTGAGTAAATGGGAGCCATTACTCTCTGCTTTGCAGATTGTATATCTGTCAATCACTGAATTAACCTAGGTCTGCTCAGATCTAGGTAAGAAAGCAGAATTGACTTGAAGAGTTTCCCTGGGTCAGAGATTCCCAAGTTCCTCACTCACTAATGGGAGTATGGTGACCATTCTACGGTCAGAAAGCCATTGAGTCAAGTCTTTCTGATTCATTTCAGTTGGCTTCCTAAATGCTAAAAGGGCCATTGCCTTCTGGTTAGCTGCAGAAAAATCTGCCTCATTCATAGGAGCAGCCTTTATGTGGTGCCCTTCATAATGCTCTAATTGAGCAGATGTCTACAGCTGAAATGAATGATAAATCACAATCCAGAAAAGAAGGGGCCAGGCATTCACTGCTTTGCCGATCAGCTTCTTTCACTTTGCTTGGAAAGTCTGAAAGAAGACAAATTGCAGAGTTCACTGCAAGGCCTGAAAAGCTCAAAATGACTCTCATTATTTTTATTTATTTATTTTTAAACCAATGATTCCATTCTCAAGACAGAACTTATGCAGAGGAAGTCTTTGTTCAATAGAATTCCTTCCCCCAAAGAGAAAATGAGCTAAAGATTGCAGCTGCCATAAAGAATGATTTTTTTAAAAAACCAATAACTTTTATCTAGATGCACATGGGAAATGGCATGTGATCACATCCAATTCACAGATCATAGATTATAGGATATTAAAGCAGAGAGGGACTTTAAAACATACAATGTTAGAACAGGGAAGAAATTTGGGACACAGAAGATAGGCCCTCAGAGCTAAGAGAGACTTTAGTATAAAGAAGATAAAATGTCAGAATGGAAGAGTCCTTAAAGGTCTTCTACTCCAACCCAGTCATTTTACAGAGAATAAAAATGAAGCTCATTTCTTGAACATCTGACATGCATATAGCATATGGTGATGCAGTACAAATATAAGAGAAATTTGAGTGGAAAAGTGACACAAATTCATTTTTTCATCTAAAGGAGGGGACTGTAATCACCCCTGATGACTTGTGTGTCAAAGCTAGATAGTCCTCATCAAGCAAATGTGAAACAGAAAAGGTAATAAACCATTTCTATAAAAAGTGTGAGAGATAACAACTACAAAATTCAAATACTTCATCAGTACACATGAAATATGAACAGCTGGGGGTGATTTCCAAAGTGCTGAGTGGAATTGTTAATGGGGATCACAAACAACAACAATATTTTTAAGTCATAGATAAGAATCATATGAGATAACTGGTTAGAATATAATTTTTCACACTAGTAAGCACACACACTAGTAATATAATGAATCTATTATGAAAGATACATACATATATACATACATACATGCATATATAAGTAGCTAGATGTATAAGTAGATAGAAGTATGTATGTATAAACCTATATATACCAATACAGGTACATGCTATACAAACACATGTATATGCAATGTAGATGTTTATTTGCATGATATTTCCCCCATTAGAATATGAGCAACTTAGACCATGTATTTGCCTTTCTTTGTATCCACCACAGCTTAATATTGGCACATAATTCATGCTTAACAAATGTTTGTTAATTGACTGACATATTGAACTCTAATCAACATTCCACAAAACTATTCCAACTTTAATCTTTCATTCATTTCACAAATATTTATTAGTCCTTACCTTATATAGAACTCTTTTAGGTAGGTACTGGAGATGACACAAAGTTTGGAAAAGAAATGTCATTGACTTCATGGAGTTTAATGTTTATAGAGAAGAACATAGAGTTAATGATAATGCATAGTACATCCATAGTACAATCCATAGTACATGAAGATTGTATCAAAGAGGTGCAATACTCTTGGGTTGCCTTATACTTCCTCTAAACTATACGAGCTTGATGAAGTGTGCAGGCATTCATTTGTCTCCATATGACATATTGTTTAGACTGTTTTCCTACAAAGCTAACTCCAAATAGTGTGTTTCATTCTTTCCAACTGAACGATGGATTATGATATTTATAGATCCAGAGCAAGAAGGGAATTTAGGGGACATTTTGTCCAACAATTTCATTTTTCAGATAAAGAAACTTGGGCACAGGGAGTTTAAGTGAAAATTTAGGATTCGAACTCAGGGCCGCTCTACATGTATGGTATGTTCTTTCCATTGTGCTATCTACTGGTCAAGAAAAGAATAATGGTGCCATCACATGCCTCCACAGTATATTAGCCCAGTTACTACTAGGTCTGTTCAGTTTTGCCTTTTGTAATATGCCTTTACCCTCACTTATTTTCAGAAATCCTTAATATGTCAAAGGCAAGCCAGTTTGAACGGTTAGCTTTGCTTCCTTAATTAGGCTAGTCTTAAGCCTATAGTATAATATGACTCATATAAACAGAGGGAAATGAAAGAACTTTCTCCCCAGTACTATCTTTTTGTTTGATTGTTTGTTTGTTTTGATAATCAGTAAATCTATTAATGAAGAAAATCAGCCAAAGGGGAGGAAAAAAACTTGGGAAAAAAAAAAGCTTGCCCCACTAAAAAAGTGAGTCTCTCTAATAGTTACAAACCTTGTACAATCCCTCATCCTTCATCTTTGGGCTAATTAACTCCTCGTGTTGCTTGACAATCTGCTTTAGACTGTCATCTGAAGGAACTTTGCTTTGTTCAAACATTGAACCAGTTTACTCAGGGTCTGAGGGTGGATCCCAAATCACAAGCAGCACAGAAACCATTCCACAACAATGCACAAACAAAGCTCCAAGCTTGTAAACCCAATAGGCTGTTATGTAACAGCTTCTTGATAAGCCAGGATGTTCTGTGGTTCTTACACATGACATGATCTAATTTTATTCTTAAGCAAAGTCACAGAAATAATCTTCTCTTTAACAGTCTTTTGGTTTTCTCCATAGGCCAATCTCATGCCATTCTATCTTTTTTGTGATTTCAGCCTTGGCTGAAATAAATAATGATTCTTTCTCTCTTACTGGACCATTGATTATAAAATTCATATTTCATCAACATAACCCTATTCCTCTGGCAAACTCTCTGGCAATAGCACTTCTATGCATTTAGAGAACAAAGACAATCTACCAAAGTCTCCAAATAACTAAATTTGAAAATCACTCAAAGGACAATGACTGGAAGATTAAGGTTGGGTTATGGATATTTTACAAACAAGCCAAGATGTTTTACAAATATAGAATTACACAAGAGAATGGGTATTCAATATGTCATCAAGGAAATATATGAGATAGTCAGAAGTTGGTGGGGGGGGTAGAGTGGTGGAGAACGGAACCAGTCTTATAGTAAGAGACAAGTAAGAGTAATGGATAACCCATGTGCTCCCCTTGACATTTATACCATGTCAAGATAATTCCAGGAGGGACTCCAGAAACTCAGGTCGGTCCCTTTTGGTGAATTTATGGGACATTGAGGACAAGGTTTTCACAGATCCTGTAGGCATGAACAGGGTACTAGCTTCATCATTAAAGGGATGGTCCACATTAATAGCCTATATATCTGCTGGAGTATTAGAATAATGGTGACCTAATGAAGCCCTATGAAGACTATGCTGAACTATCAAGAAGCCTTTCCCCAAACACTTTAATACTAGTGTCTTCCTACAGTTGATTACTTCTAATTTATTCCAATATATATATATACATATATATGTATATATATATATATGGTTTTTTTTAGGTTTTTGCAAGGCAAATGGGGTTAAGTGGCTTGCCCAAGGCCACACAGCTAGGTAATTATTAAGTGTCTGAGACCGGATTTGAACCCAGGTACTCCTGACTCCAAGGACAGTGCTTTATCCACTATGCCTCCTAGCCAACCCTGGGGTCAACAATATATATTGTTTGTACCTAGTTGTTTTCATTGTGTCTCTTATTAGACTGTGAGCTCTTTGGGAGTGAGGACTAATTATTGCCATTCTTTTTAGTTACAATGCTTAGCACATTGCTGTTGAGTCATTTCAATCTTGCCCAATATGATTATATCCATAATCTGATTTAAGGTTTTCTTACAAAACATCCTGAAGTGGCTTGCCATTTCCTTCTCCATTTTCGTTTTACAGATGAAGAAACTGGAGCAAACAAGGTTAAATGACATATTCAGTGGTCACATAACTAGTAAGTGTCTGAGGCTACATTTGAACTCAAGACAGCTGCCCCTAGTATATTCTCATTTTTTACAGAAGGGGGAAAATGACTTCTAGGTTAAACTGTTCTTAAATCCACTCATTTACCAGATGGGAAAATAGTCTTTCCCAAGCTCTTATAGTTAGTTTGTGTTAAAAGCAAGTCTAGGAACCAGGTTTTCTGATTCTCAAACCAATGTTTATCCCATTGCACTTCACTGCTTGAAACAGGGTTGTGTTATCATCCAGAATGCTTGATTAATCAGAGCATACCATTTGCCATCCATATTGGATAGCAGCTATAATCCAACTTCCTGTCATTACCTTTTAGTGGATTTTGATCCATATCTTTCATGTTTATTCTCATAAAGACACATATCATGCATTAGCCAATTTCTGTCCCCATCATTAAATTCTTTTCTTTTAATGTCATGCTTGTTGAGGAAACATTGTATAGTATATAGAGAGCCTGCCTCCAAGTTGAGAAGACTTAGACTTTAGTTGCCCCATCTATAAAATGATAGGATTATACTTTGAGGTTGACTTACCCAGATAATATAGCTAGTATTTGCCAGAGATAGGTTTTGATCCAAGTCATCCTAGATAAGTAGAAACAAACCAGGAGATAATGAAGAGAGAGTTGGGAGCATGTTGACTTTAGAAAGGACATTGGATTCTGAGCCTCAGTATCCTCATAAATGGATCTTTTCTATCTTTATGACCATATATCATCTAATGTCTCTTCCAGTTTTAAATTTAATAAGTACCTCTGCGTTAGCACAAGCCCAGAGACAAAGGACTTTGGCTGTCTCTGGTCAAAGACTGGTCAGATAAATTGTCAACAGAATTCTTTTTCAGGTACTGTCTGGACTAGATCCCCTCTGTGGTCCTCTGATTTTAAGACTAATTTTAGGTCTTTGATTATGTAGTTTTTTATACACTTATCACATCATCTAGGGGAGGGAGCAACAGTAATTTAATCCTTATTTCACAATGAGAAACTTCCAGGAGACATCCTAGCTATGGCTCTGGCTATGTCCAATACTCCATAAATGACTTCTGCAGCATCTATTGACATTAAGTTATACTGAAAAGAGGCAAGTCCCCTAGAAAAGAAAACTATATGTAAATTTTCACATGCATGAGACCCTAAAAGAAATTATTAAAGAAATTGTTGTACCATATCTACAATACATGAATGACATTTTTATATGGAGAGCAAAGTCAATATTTATGATTTAAAAATACACATTGCTACATCGTCTTGAGATTGTAGGGATAAAAGAATGACCAAAAGTAATTATTTTTTAAAAAACAAAAAAGAAAAACAACAAAGATTTTGTTTTGTTATGTTTTTGCAGGAAATAATATTTTATTTATTTATTTTTCCAACTACATGTAATGGTAGTTTTCAACAATCATTTTTTGCAAGAATTTGCGTTTTATATTTTTCTCCCTCCTTCCCTTCTCCCCCTCCCCCTGACCAAAAGTAATTTAATATGGCCTCTACATGTATAATCATGCCAAACATCCAAATTAATCATGTTATGAAAGAAGAATCAAATTAAAATAGGAAAAAATATAGAGAAGGGGAAAAAGCATAAGACCCAAGGCAATTTTTAAAAATTGAAGATAGTAAGTTTCAGTCCACATTTAAATTCTACAATTCCTTCACTGTATTTTCCTTCACAAGTCTTTTAGAATTGTCTAAGATTTGTTTAGAAAGAGGATTTAGGTGACCTTCTGCTCCCCCTTTTAATCTCATGTACAATAAAAAACACTTTGGAGAGAAAAATGAAGCTCAAATCACCTAGGAGGTCACCAAATTACAGATAAATTCACTCTAGGTCAGATACTCATGAAATGTATTAATTTTGTTCACCAAGAAGCATCAGAAATTTTGCCATGATGACCTGATACCACCTACTGTGTTCAGCAGTAAGAAAAGTGTCCTTCAGTTCTTCTGGAGAATAACATCTCACATTCTATCATAGATAAGCATTTCTGTCAATCATTAGAGATTCAGAGAAAGAGTCCCACATTATACAATAAAAGAATCTCTTTGCTGGTATTAATGCCATCTCTTTTCCACCATCCTATGAACAATATATGCATCTTTCCTTAGACTCAGGCACCATGTGGAGTGGAGGGGAGGGGTGGGAGGTGGAGCCGAGATAGTAGCATGAAGTTAGGAAACTCCTGGAACTTTTCCTCAAAAAAAAGATGAATCCTCTAAATAGACTCAAAAAGTGACATAATCCACAAAAAAACAGAGTGAAACAAATTCTCAACTCAAGATACCTTAGAGGAATTTCAGTAAAGGTCTCACATGGATAAAAGGGGAGGATAGTTCAATATAAGCAGAAAACTGGAAGGCCAGTCAAAGACACTTAGTTACAGTACAGTTTAGATCCAATCTCAGCAAGTCATCAGTGAGGGTCCCATCCTAGACAGAAGACAAAGTTGGACTCCCTCCCCACCCCACCCCCAGAACACTGGTGCAACAGGTGGAGCAGGGTTGGGTTGACCTAATAAGGATATTGCTATTACCTGAAATGTCATAAGCAAGCATTAACCCAGGGACTAGACTCTAGCCCCCAGAAAGAAAAAAAGTTTGGAGCTATACCCCCTTTACCCCAGTAGCAGAACTCAGCTATCAAAATGAGCAAAAAAAATGAAACATAAATCATAAACACAAACATAAACATAAACACAAATCATAAAATGCTACTATCCTGAGAGTAACCATAACAATGCCATCTCAGAAGAAGAAAGCAGTGACAAAATGCCTATATATGAAGCCTCAAAGGGGATTTTACCCAAAAAGACCTCTTGGAAAGGCTCAAAAGTGATTATGAAAACCAAAGAAGAGAAGCAGAAGAAAAATGGAGAAAAGAAGTGAAAGTCATACAGGAGAATTATGAAAAATTGACTGGAGAAAATGATAATTTAAAAAGTATAATTAGTCAAATGGAAAAAGCAATCAACTCCTTTAAAAGTAAAAATTACTAATTAGAAAGGAAATATGTCATCAAAAATTAAACTGAACAATTGGAAATGGAATTCAACTTATCAAAAAGTAAAATTAACCAACTGGAAAAGAAAACACAATCTAACTGATGAAAATAAAACACAAAATAATTAGAATTGAATTGAAGAAACAGAAACTAATGTGTCTATGAAACACCAAGATTTCACCAAACAAAACCAAAAGGCTGAAAAAATACAGTAAAATGTAAAGTACCTATTAGGAAAAATGACTGATCTGGAAAACAGATCTAGGAGAGAAAATGTACAACTTACTGCTTTACCTGAAAGCTAGAATCAGAAAAAAATTTTGGACAATATTTTTTAAGAAATTATCATGAAAAACTTCCCTAGTATCCTAGAACAAGAAGATAAAATTGCCCTTGAAAGAATCCATCATTCATCCCCAGAAAGAGATCCCAGAATAAAAACTTCAAGGAATATTGTACTCAAATTTCAGAGTTCTAAGCTAAAGGAGAGAATACTGCAAGCAGTCAATGAGAATCCATTTAATTATCAGGAAGCCAGTACTTATCAGCTTCAATTTTAAAGGAGCAAAGATTCTGGAATATATTATGGAGTGGAAAAGAGCTTGGATTACAATCAAGCATCAAGTACTCTACAAAGTTCAACATATTCTTCCAAGGGAAAAGATAGATTTTCAAAGATATAGAGGATTTCAAGCTTACCCAATAAAAAGACCAGAAATAACTAAAAATTTGATCTTTAAATAAAAGACATAAGAAATGCATAAAAAGTTAAACAGAAAGAAATAAAAGATGTGAGTCAGTAATGTTAACTATCTACATTCATATACAGGAAGACAATACTTGTAACTCTTAAGAATTGTATTTCTCTTAGGGTAGTTGAAAGGAGCATATTAAGATAGGGATTAATTATCATGTGATGATGCTTAAGATTCTTGAGAACTGTATGTCTAATGGGATAGTTGAGGGGAGGCTACTTAGAGGAAGTTGGTATGAAAACTATGATGTGATAAAGCTTATAAAACAATCAATCAATCAACCCTTGAGAATTGTATTTCTATTAGGACAGATGTAGTAAGTGGAAGGTCATAAGTAGAAGATAGGTATAAACAATTAAGGCCTGAAAAAAAATTTAATAATGCCAGAAGGAAAGGAGGAGGCATTAGAGAATAAATAGCACCACATGAAGAGGCACAAAGAACCTATTATAGTAAAGAGAAAGAAGAGAGTATATGAGCACTGAGTAAATGAATAGATTTGACTCAGAGGAAATAACACACATTGCCAATTGGACTTAGAAATGTATCCTACTTTACAGGGAAATAGTGGGGAAGAGGAAAGAAAATGAAGGAGAGTCTAACAAAAGGAAAGGAGAAAGGAAAAGTAAATTTAAACTAAAATAAAAAAATAAAGTAAAAGGGAAAAGGGGGAAGAAAAGGGAAGAGGACTGACAGAAGGGAGGGAAGATTGAAAGAGGCAGCAGTTTGAAGCAAAATATTTGTGAGGAGGGATAAGGAGAAAGAAAAGTACAAAGATGGGAAAAATAGGATAGAGGGAGATACAGAGTTGGTAAAATTTTCTTTTACATTTTTTTCTTTCTTTCTCTTTTTTTATCCTTTTAGTTCTGATTCCTCTTTAACAACAAGACTAATGTGGAAATTTTATGTTAAACATAATTGTTTATGTATAGCTTATAGTAGATTGTTCACTGTCACAGGGAAGAGGGAGAAAAGGGAGGGTGATAAAAAATGTGGAACTCAAAACTTGCAAATGAATGTTGAATATTTGAATGTTGAATGTTGAAAATTATATTTGTTATAAGTGAAAGCAAAATAAAAATGTTAAAAAAAAAGAATTGTCTGTCACTCTGCATTACAATATGCCATTGAGATGAAGTTAAAGTAAACCTAGTTGGAACATGCTGGCTTGGCTATACATCAATATACTAAAGACTAGAGAGCTGGATCTTATTCCCTCACTCCACTGACCACTAATCTTGTTTCTACACTTTCTCTTCCTAGAGTTAATTCTCATATTCTTTGACATAAACTTTTTTTGTCTTATAGATACCAAAGCACTTTGTCATTTCCAAGAATGTTAACCTAATCCAGCTGCTTTCCCCTAACTTCTCTTCCCAGGTATTCAAGCATTGACTTTATGTATACCGTGGTATTATAGACTAGGAACTAAAAGAAATTTAGAAGACATTGAGTCCAAACCCCTCATTTTATGGATGAGAGAACTGACACACAGAACAGGTAAGTGACTTGTCCAGGGTCAAACAAATAGTGTCTGAGGTGGGATTTGAATGCATATCTGCCTGACTAGTGGTCCACCCCTTATGCAATATTGTCTCTAATTATGCTGCTTTTTTTTCCTATTACTAAATAAAACTGAAAATATTTCAGAGGGGTATCTAAAAGCTCTACCTACTTTACCCCTTTATAAAACAAGTAAGAACATTTTGGAATATCCCCTATTTCAAATATAAATGGTAGTCTCCTCTGATCTTATGTTTTATTATTTTTTAATGTAGCTCTTGTCCAAGATTAAAAGAAAAGACAAAAATTCACTGTCTTGATCCCCAAGGCAAATGATAGATTAACAGAGTAGCAAGTCTCTTTCTCCTCTTCATTGGAGTTCAACAAATTGACTAATAATAATTGATAAATTGTGAACCAAGAATAGCTATATATTTTTGAAATGATATAATTATTTGTGAGAAATAATTCTTATTCTGAAATGTACTTGCCTCACATTCTTTTAATCTGATGACAGATTCTCCCCACTTAGATTTATATCAAATGTATAGAATAAAAACCTGCTACTGATTATAATCTAAATTCTAATAAATTGTGTTTTCTGTTATGGCAAATAAATTTATGTTACCTATGGACTTGTTGGACATACCACTGATGCTTTCATCCAAATCATTAATAAATCTATTAAACAGTATATTATCGAACAAGATCCCTGGGGATGCTTCACTAAAGACATCCTGCTAAGTGGACTTTCATGATGACTCTTTGGGTCTGGTTATCAGCCAATTTTGAATCCATCAATTGGTACTGTAAAATTTATTTTAATTCTATTTTTAAGACAAAGAAAAAAGATTTAATATTCCCTTTCACAATTCCTTCTGCTTGTAAACTTACCCACCACAGACATCCCAGAGAAACTTTCCTAAAGTTCAAACTTTTATCTCCACCTTTGTAGTCTACCAATCACTCTTTTTCCAGAGAAAATTAATTAACTTAAAAGGTCAAATCTCAACTCCCATTATCTGAGAACTTTTGTCTTATGACTTTGTTCATATGTCTTGTCTGTTATTAAAGGGATTTAAGAAGGGAGACCCAATGATGCAATCTTAATTCTTACTATGTCAAATATAATCAATAAGAAGACATATGGCTCATAATTTTGCTCTATCACCTCATTATTGCTATAAAATACCTTGTCATCCCTTACTTGGGGTCTCTATAGTTATTTTTCCTTACTGATATTTTATTTCATTTTTCCTATTACATATTATAAAAAATTTTTCAACATTCATCCACATGCATATTAATGTTGCAAAACTTTCTTGTATCCTCCTTTTGCATCCCACTCCACTCAGCATTGAAAAGTCTAGTGAACATAGTACATGTATATTTGTGTGAAAAATGTTTACATATTTGTCATTTTTATTTGAGGCATTAGGACTAAGGGGAAAGAAGAGTCTCTGTAGCTAATGAGATATACATCAGCTCACTTTGATGATACATTTTCACTCTACTAATAAACTGAAAATGCTAGGAACTTTGTGCCTTAGTTTATATTTCAATCATGACAGTATAATTGTCTAACAGTGTCAAATTCAGAAATGAAAACTACTAAAATATTCAAGAAGATCCTTACAGGTTGCATATTGCCTTAGAAAATCATGTTAACAATAGCTTTATTTTGTTATATTTTTATTTATTTTGTTAAATATTTATCAATTACATTTAATTATAGTTCCTATAACACTGGAAATGTTGCCAGCTTCATGCAGCCTACAGCTTAAGTATTTGACATCTCTGATCTATCTTACATCTCTTCATCTTGTCCACAAGAATAGCTTGAAATATATTGTTAAATGATTTGCAGAATACTAGATAAAATAATTCTCTATAAATTTCATGAATTACCAGTCTATTAATGCTATCAGAAATGGAAATTAGATTATGTGAGCATGACTTGCTCTCAGTGAAGTCATGTTAACTCTTCCTCACCATCTCTTTCATCTTCAGTTGTCCTCTAGCTATCCATTTACTATGTTTTAGTATTTTGCTGGGAAAGAAATTAAGCTTCCTCAGTTATAGTTTACAGCACCTACTCTCTTTCCTTTGTTTTTTATGAATAGCATCTGCCTTCTCCAATTCAATGGTACCTTTCCTATTTTTCCACAACTTTTTATATAATAAAATTATAAAACAACCACTGAACCTCTTCTCCTAATCTTTGTTTTGTTCAGTCATTTCAGTCATGTTCTATTCTTTATAATCCCATTTGGGTTTTCTTGGCAGAGATACTGGAAAGGTTTGCCCTTTCCTTTTCCAGTTCCTTTTACAGATGAGGAAACAGGCAAACAGGATTAAGTGATTTAACTAGAGTCACATAGTAAGTGTCTGAGGTCAAATTTTAACTTTTCCTGACTATTGATCCATCACTCTATTAACTAACTGTTACTCCTAATCTTTTTAAAATTTATTTATTTATTTTCAGCCATATACATGGTCCTCCTAATCTTTACTGGTTGAAGTGTTTCATCATGGCCTGTGGAAAATGGAAATTGCTACTTCCACAATGGAAGACCCAATTCCACCGCTTCCTTCTTTACCTTATTTTTGTGGTCCCTTTCTCCCATTGTGGTTGCTATTCATCCTTCATTATGTAAGAGGACCAATGACATCAGTAGGTTGATGTCTTGATTTGTGTATGAAGTGGATTTGAGTTATTTTCTGCATCCTAAGATGATACACCAAGAGTTAGAAGGCATCATTGGTCCTCTTCAATAGCAAAGCAAAAACAACAATAAGAAGATACCTTAGAGGTCAGATAATCCAATCCTTTCTTTTATAGACAAGATATTGAAGTCAAAAGAGATTTTCCATAGTTTGCCATGATTAGTATCTGATGCAGGATTTCAGCCCAGGTCTTTCTGACTCCAAGGCCAACCATCTATTCAATATATCATGCTTCTTCTTCAAGTACTCAGTGATGTTAATTCCTCTCTTATCTATGTTCCATTCTACTCTCCAACATTTCTCCAAAAACTTTTTCATTTTTATTTTTTGCATTGAGGGTCATGCAATAATTTTAAAGGAGTATTTCATCCTCACTAATAAATTATAGAGTATCACTCAAGCCTCTTTGTCCATTACAGTCTAGGAAGAAGAATAGGAAATATGATTCTAAAATGTGATCTGGAAGCCCCTCAAAAACAAAAAAAAAGAAAAACACCCAACAGCCAAATTGAGTCTTAGGCTATATGAAGAAAAACAACTTCTGCTGATAAGGAACTGATCATTCACTTATTCACTGATCACAATGCATTGGAATGTTATACTTAGGTGACATTTTAGGAACATTAATAAGCTAGAGAGTATCTAGAGAAGGGCAGCTAGATGGTGAAGACTCTTAAGTCCCTGTAATATAAGGGTTAGTGAAAGAACTGTGAATGTTTGTCTTGGGAATAAAAAAAAAATCAGAGAAGGCATCAGGTGAAAGAAAAACGGAACTTTTCCATTTGTTAGCAAAGGTCAGAACCACAGGATCAATGGGTAGAAATTTGAAAAATACTAAATCTAGGCTTGATGGAAGGAAAACCTTCTAAACAATTAGAACTGTTCAAATAGGAGTAGGCTGCTTCAGGAACTTAGGGGTTTCCCTTCATTGGAAGTCTTTGACAAAAAGCTGAATGATTATTTAGTAGCTAATAAAGGGAATTGCTTAGGTATGTGTTGATGTGTTGACCTAGATGACTATTTCCACTCAGAGATTCATTGTTGTGCAATTTTTTTAAAATTTTTCCTGCTTCTGTAGCAAAGTAGTTGATCCCTGACCAAATGGTTTACCCTCAAACAATCTTCCCTGACTTAATTTTAAAAAAGAATATAATTGGATTAGACAAAAACCTCCTCAAAGGCACAATTTCATTGACAGTCATAGGGCACAGCTAGAATGCCAGTTCTAAGGCAAGCAGGAAAAAGCTAGGCTCCCAGTCTTTTTTACCACTTCCCTTTAACCCTCTAGGGAGAAATCCTAGCAAAATCTTCCAGTGCTCAGAAAGTCATAAGTAGGGGAACTGCAAATGTTCATTTGTTTTCTACAAAAGCTAAACATTTGACATCCTTTGAGAAAAGGAGAAATGCTTCATCAGTTATCTCTGGCTGCCCTAACAGATTATGAAAGATTTAGTCCAGACTTCTGTTCAGATCACATCATGTCATTTTCTCTCTAAAATGTGATAGGACAGACCTAGAAAGACAGATTCTTCTATCTGGAAAATATACATTACTTGGTATTGACATCAAATCAGGGATTTGGGGTTCAATGAAAGCATACACACAAACACACTTAAAAAATCATTTATTTATTAGACATTGAAACTTCCAAAGCTTAAACTGATGAGATATATGTGTGCTTTTAGTAGAATAAACACTTGATTTTAAGTCAGAAGAATGCTGGATTCAGACACCAGCTCGTATCTACTTACCCATGTAACTTTGGGCAGATCATTTTTCTTTTCCCATCCTAGCGTCCTAAAGAAGGGCCCTGTCTAAAATCTCCGAGTTTCCTGCGGCTTTTTTCTGTGTCTTCCTGATCAACTTGACTGGGTTTTGGACAGGTTTTGATTGGTAATTCAGTTCTTTCCTCTTTATAGGAATAACTGGTATGCCTGTATCTCCAGGATTGATGTCAAACTTATATTTTTAATTAATAGCAGGAAATTTGAATAGATTTGTATGTTTCTATGGAGCTAGAAATTTTCCAAAAGTTCATGTACTGGTCCTCTCTGAATGCCTTTCTTCCTCTCAAAAAAATCAAATAAAAGAAAATCCATGAGGTTGAATTAGATGACATCTAAAATACCTTCCTGCTCCAAATCTTATAATTTTTCACCTTTTCAAAGCAACAAATAAACAAACATTTATTAAGCAACTACTATATGCAAGGCATTGTATTCTGAAGAACTGAGAATGCTAAGAAAGACAAAAAATGCTGCTTACTCCCCAGGAGCTCACATTCCAGTGGGGAAGATAACATGAAAACAAGCTTTGTACAAAGAAGGTAGATTTAGGATAAACTGGAAATAATCTTTAAGGGAGAACATTATAAGAGGGATCAGGAAAGATTTCTTACAAAAAGTGATAATTTTCCGGAGGAATGAAGTAAGAAGCCAAAATTTGGAAAAGAGAATGGAGAGGGTTCCAGTCATGGGAGATAGTGAAAATGCAAGGAACTGGTAGATGTAGTGCTGTGTATTTAAGGAACAGCAATGAATTTAGTGTCATGGGACCACATGGTAAGTGGCAGAGAGTAAGGCCTAAAAAGAACTGGAAATGTAGGAAGAGGAGAGGTTCTAGGTTTGTAAACACAATAGAGGATTTAATATTTGAAGCTGGAGACAACAAATACAAGAATGGGATAAAAAAATAGTTTTTATCTTCAAGGAGATTACAATCTGATGAGGAACAACATCAAAAAGGACAGCTGAAAAGCAGAGAAGGGAGGGGAGCATGAAAAAGGAACAAGAAAAAGAAAGCCAGAGAGTCAGCAGTAAAACAAGGACAATACAAAATGGTTGAACTGGATACTTCCTCAAAACAGAGATTTCTGGAGGAAGTTGTAATGTAAATATCCTCATTAAGAGAAAGGCAAAGATCATCCATCACATCCTGTCTTGAATTTGTAATGCCACTGGACTTCAATGACTCCAGAGGAAAGAGTGAGATGATGACTGTTTTACTCTGCCTCACTTAAATCCAATTCAGGTGCAAATCAAGACATCACCCTGCTGATGTCATTGGCCTTCTTCCAAGATGAAGGATGAATAACAACAATGGGAGAAAAGGAACAAAGGAGAATCCAGAATGAGGAAGAGATACAGGGTCTAAGAATACTTCCAGATAGGCAAGGTACAGATAACAAGGAGAAGACAATGATCAACAGTGTGAAAGGCAAGAGAAATTGAAAAAAGGACAATAGATTTATCAGTTAAGAGATCTTTGGTAACTTTGGAGTGAACTATTGCTATTAAATGATAAGCTTAAAACTAGAGTGTAGAGAATTAAGAAGAGAATGGGAGAAATGCAACCATAGTTTGTAGATGGCTTTCTCAAGGAGTTTAGCAGCAAAAGGGAAGATGTGGATGAGAGACATTATCATGGATAGAGAACTTGCCTTAGAGTTAGAAAATAATTTAGCAAGTATTTATTAAGGCTCATCTGTGTTCCAGGTAGAGCAATTGGAGAAAAGAACTTCATAATCCTAAATTCAAATCTGACCTTGGATAAGTACTAGCTGTGTGACCCTGGACAAGTCACTTCACCCTGTTTTCCTCAGTTTCCTCATCTGGAAAATGAGCAGAAAGAAATGGAAAAAACCACACCAGTATCCTTGCCAAGAAAACCCTAGGGTTGCAGAGAGTTGGACTCTACTGAAAAAAATTGAACAAAAATGTTCCAATCCCTGTATTAGCCAGTGAGAATACAAAGATAAAAGTCCTACCTTTGATACATCCTAGCTGGTGATTCTGGGTAGGACACAGAACCTCTTATTGCTGCAGGCAACCTCTCATTGCCCCCTGGCAAATATTTAAATATCTAAATTACAAAGGAGAAATCAGGGAGGAGAAAGAGAGAGAGAGAGAGAGAGAGAGAGAGAGAGAGAGAGAGAGAGAAGAGAGAAAATGGGTAGTAGTGTAGTTAATGAGCTGATGGAGCTTTCTAATTTTTTTCCCTTAAAGTTCTGGCACCAATGAGGTAATTGATTCTGAAATTCTTCAGTTTCTTCACAGGCAAGTAAGTGTCCATTTCTCAATCTCATATCATTAACTTAAAATAATTGTCTCTTGTGTATCTTGAATGCTTAAGGGAGTAGGCATTTACTGTCCCTTTCTAAATTTTCTTAAATTTGAATAAAGTCAGGGAAAGAACAAATGTTCATACTATGGCACACACTGTTCTATGCATTGTTAACAAATATTATCTTATTGATCCTTATAACAATCTTGTAAGGTGGATGATATTATCCCCATTTTATAGCTGAATAAACTGAGGCAAAGAGTTTTATCTGAGGTGACATCTTAAAAATGAGATAGAGACAAAGTTTACCTAAACCAGAACAGAGTATATTTTGACATTTATAAACACCTTCCTTTACTAGGCAGTCCCAGAGGACAATTTGCAAACTGTAGCAATACAGCAGGGGTAAAATGAACTCAGCACCCTGTGTTTGTCCAAGATTTCTGTGTCAGAGGCAGGAAGGAAATAGCATAGACTTTCTTCATGAACACATACAAAGAAAGAGAATTGTTCCCATGGCAACAGGATCCCCATGAAAGGTTTCTGGAAGAGTTCCTTGGGGCTGTGCAACAAATAGAAACATTAGCATGCAGAGACCTAAATATAGCAACATTTGAGACGATTCATCAAGTCTTGAAATTTGGCTCTAACTCGAATTTGGAACAAATGCAAACAGCAAGACCCAAATGATGTTTTCAATATTTTACAGTGTTTGGACTATAAATAGAGCAAAGCAAAGTATGGTAACAGGGTTTTTCTTTTAAATACTAAATGCCATTCCCAATTCTGTCCTATAGACCTTCTTTGAGGAATAAAGCCCCAGTTTTCTACTCAGAAAAAAATGAGGGGTTAAATCAGATGACCATTAACATCTCACTCATCTGCATATGCTGTCTGGGATCCCATAATGCTGATCTGATACCACAGCAGGGAATCTATTTATAAGATAAGCTAATTCTCATTAGCAGGAGACTCTTAAGTCTATTGAGTGCTAGACTTAAGAGTCAGGAAGATTTTCTTAGAAATGTATTAACTGTAGCTTCTTGGGCAAGTTTCAATCTCTTTTCTTCATCTATAAAATGCTTCAATAAAAGCACCTAATTTGTACACTTGTAATGATCTTAAGGGAAAAGATAAGGCAAATGTTTTGTTAACCTTAAATTGATTTACAAATATTTGTTGTTATTATTATTTTATCCCAAGTATCTTCTGAGACCCTCAGACAGTTTCTTTTTCCTTTTTTTAAAACAAAATATCTCTTTCTTTTTATGTTATCAGATTTTCTCCTGTGCCCTCTCCTACAAAGGTATCCCATATAACAACTACATTATTAAAGGGGAAAAAAGAATAAAAGTAAAAAGAAACAAACAAAAGCTCTGTAATTATATTGAAAAATTCTGAAATTATATGTACAGAATTGGGGTGGAGTGTTTTCTTATAACTCTTTTTTGAAGACATACTTGTCCATTGTTATTTTGCAGAATTCACTTTTTAGACTTTCTTTATATTGCTGTTGTCATAAATATATATATATATATATATATATATATACGTATATATACGTATATATACATATATATATATGCACACATACATATATGTATATCAACCCCCATTACCCAGACTTTGCTTTGATGGTCTCCAAACACACTATGCTTACTTGAAACCATATCAGTTCATATAGATCATTCCATGCTTCTCTGTATTCATCACTTCTCTTACATCACAGTAATAATATATTGCGTTCTTGTACCATAATATCTCTAGCTCTTTCCAGGTTTATGCAGGTGTCTAGGAAAGACTAGTACCTCTGGTATAAGGGTTGTCAAGCCCTTTCAGCATTATGTTCTTTTTTTTGGTATACATTGGATCCAACCAACTCTTATTTGTGACTTTAGAAGCTGAAAAATGTGCAGTGGGCACACCCTGGTAAACCATTTAAGTAGATGGGCTAAACCACTTTGAGGTTAATGAAGGGGTTTCAAACCCATGGGTAAGTTAGAGGGGTGTCTGCCCTAAGCATTTGAAAACTTCTCCCAGTGAAATAGGATGAGATGTTTCAAAAGCCATGAAGGTGGCTGAAGCAGGCTCCCTGGTATCCTTATACTTTGACTAGATATCAAAGATGCCAGTATCATCCACTAAATCTTGAGCCATCCATCACCAGTTGTCCTGACTTTTGTCTTGCCACTGGACTCGGATGAGTGAGTAATAGAAAGGACTATCTGCAACTCAGTCTCAATTAAATCCAATTTATAATTGAGTCAAAAGTTATCCTCCCATACCGTTTTATCATCTTTATCTATTTTATGGTCCTATGGCAACAGGAAGGTGACAAAGCAGCAGGGCAGAAACATTGGGAGTTGCATTCTAAACTATGCACTCAGGTTTCCCAACTCATAAAGTTATGCTTCCACTGAATGAAAGCAACAGTGAAACTTGAAAGCCCCCCCTCTGTGTCTGAGCAGCCATTTTAAAGAATCTCACTACTCACTTCCTTTGATGAGGAATGGGTAAGAAAGGGTACTCAAAAAATGATTGCTTCACCCAACCTATGGCAGGTGGAGATCCCATCCTGGGGTTGAAACACACACACACACACACACACACACACATACACACAAATTTTGCAAACATTTGCAAAGATGATTCCACTTACCATTCATGCAAAGTGCACACTTTTACTTTTGGCCAAAATTAATTCTGTATACCTGAAAAATAAATAACTCTTGTAGTGAGAGAACTCAGCAGATATTACATCCAAATAGTAACCTTGGATGAAACAATGCTAGCAAAGATCAGTTTCTAGAATGGCAGCAGTGAAGGCAACATCGTCAAACTGGTGCAGATTTTCAATCAAAACTAATCTAGTCAGATTTTCTATTGAATTCTTGGCTTTTTGTTACAAATACTTTAAAGTATTTCAGTTCATAAAATATCCATCATTTTAATTCAGGATTATATTCAATTTGCTAGATAAGTTATTCTTGCATGTAACCCCAGAAGAAATATGAGGGAATCATCAAAGACACTGATGAAGGTCAAACTATTTACTTAAAATATATGAAAATATTAATTTTAGTAAATATTATTTGTTAGTAGTTATAATAGTTTTCCTAACATAGTTATCCTTATTAAGGTTATTTGAAAGAAAGGTTGGGGATGAGTTGTGTATGATGAGGTGATTCTAAAAAACAAAATTGAATAGGGAAAGGTTAAAAGGAGAAAATATCTCATAAAAATGGGGCATGAGAGGAAGAATTAATACAGAGGAAGCAGGTAAGAGTGTAGAACTGGTGATATTGGAATGTTACTTTAATCTGGGTTGAAGAGAAAATAACATATATCTGGAAAAAACTAGAGGAAAGGGAAGGGGAGGAACTTCTAGAAGGATATATTGATTAGGATTAGGAGGGTGAGGTAATAGATAAGGGAGGGACTTTTAGAGGAGAGGGTAAAATAAAGAAGACGGTAGGATGAGAAGAGAAGGAAACAGGGAAGGAAAATAGTGAATAAAATAAGATGGAGGGAAATTCGTAAATATTCATTTTAACTTTGAATGTGAATGGCAAATGAATTGGAGAATGGCTAAACAAGTTGTGGCATGTGATTGGGATTTAATACTATTGTGCTATAAAAAGAATGAGCTCAATTATTTTAGAAAAACATGCACAAAATAATGGATAGTGAATTGAGCAGGACCAAGGCAACATTATATGCAGTAAGAGGAATGTCATTTTAATAATAACTTTGAGAGAATAAGTTATCTTATCTATTACAAATACCCAATTAACTATAAAGGACATATGAAGAAAAATGCTGTCTGCATCCAAAGAAAGAACTGATAAATAGCAGGATATAAATACTAATTTTGTATGTATGTATGTATATATATACATATATACATGTATATTATATATATGAATATATGGATCCTAATGGTGTATAATGGTAATCATCTTAGATTGGATGTGGAGGGAAGAAAAAGAAGAAATTTATATGATAATTTTGTTTTATATTTGAAAGGAATACTAAGTTATGCATGGTAGATTTGTAGTTTCATGTATGAACATATTTTTCTTATCCTACAATATGGAAATTCTTGTTTTATTTCATAAATTTAAAATAAGTAAACTAATCTAGTCAACAAACTTGCAAAGAAAAGGAGTGATTGACAGGTCCATGACAATGCCATAATCACTTTCAGGAAACTACCACACCACCATCATCATTTTATATGGTTCCCCATCATGAATTCTGATGAGGATAAAGAAAAATTTTATGAAGAACTGAAGACCTTGTCATCAATATGCCAAAAGAAAACAAGCTTGTAATTCTGGGTGACTTTAATACCAGAGTAGGAACAGACTATCAGACATGGCAAGAAGCCTTGGAGGAATGAAGTTAGAAAAAGCAATAGCAATGGTCACTTACTACTGAAGACTTGGGCTTCTCATGACCTTCTCAACTGTTTTACATTTACCTAAAAGTAATAAGACTTCATGGATGCATTCTTTCAACAAACACTGGAATTTAATAGAATATGGCATTGTAAGGAGAAGAGATAGGAGGTGAGATTGAAGAAAGTGATGTGTGGCAAATGGAGCTGGTCCAACCATATACTTATACTCTCCAAAGTAAACATTTACATTCAACAAAAGTGGCAACCTCAAGGCAAGTGAACTAGCAAAAGACTTATGGTCCAACAGATTAGAATACTTCTCCATATGTGCAATATTTCTTGCTAATTTAAAGTTGAACTAAATACATGTGTGACAACATTGAAGCCTAAAAGGAGTGGACAACTTTCAGATATTTGGTGCATAGCACAACATTTATTTATCTAGTTCAGAATGCACAGAGACATCAAAATTGGTTTGATGAAAATGATGGGGAATACAGACACTGCCAAACGAAAAATAAATTTTCATGAGGTTTACCAGGAGGATAGTTCATCTATCTCTATGAAGGCAGCATTTAACTCCATCAAAACTAAAGAACACATGAAGCTCAAAGAGAGTAAGGATTCTTCACTCTGTAAGAAGGCTGATGAAATTCAGTTTTATGTGGATAGTAACATCCAAAGTACTTTTATCATGCCCTGAAGGCTATTTGAAAGTCAAAGACTGTTAGTGCATCTCAACTACTCAATGCATTGAACCACAAGATTAGTGATAAGGACATGATACTGGAGAGATTAATTGAATACTTCCATATTAATTTCAATAGATCAAAAGAAAATAACAAAAAATATAAAAGTGAAAAAATATGCTTTTATCTACATTCACAATCCATCAGTTCTTTATTTGGATGTGAATAGCATTTTCTTTCATTATTCCTTTGTACTTGTCTTGGATCATTGTTTTTGCTGAGAAGAGTTGAGTCATTCAGAGTGGATCATCACACAATGTTGCTTCTACTGTGTACAGTGATCTGATTCTACTAATTTTTTATTGATATTTTATTTTTCCAAATACATGTCATGAAATTTTTTCAACATTCATCCATATGCATACCTATACTTTTTACAAAATTTCCTTCCACCTTCCCTTCCTACCCCCCCTCCCCTCAGTGGCAAGTAGTCAGGTAAATATTGTGCATCCACATTTGTTTTAAATAAGTTTACAGATTAATCATTTGCAGTGTGAGGAAATAAGATTAAGGGAAAGAAATACACGAGATTTTTTAAAAAAGTGAATGTAGTGTTCATCAGAAGGTGAAGGGTTTTTTGTTTTGTTTTGTTTTGTTTTGTTTTTCTTCCTCTGTAAGAAAGTTTTTCTTCCTCTGTATGGGGATAGCATTGTCCATAGTTAGTCTAATAGAGTTGTCCTGGCTCTCAGAACTTCTGAGAGGAGCTGCATACATCAAGGTTGATCACCTCACAGTATTGTTGCTAATGTGTACTTTGTACTCTTGGTTCTGCTTCCTTTGCTCAATATCAGATTCCATAACTCATTAAATGCTTCCCCAGAGTTTGACCCTTTATGGTTTCTTATAGAACAGTAGTATACCATGATTTTCATGTACCATAACTTGTTTAACCATTCCCCAACTGAAAGGCATTCCCTCAATTTCCAATTCTTTGCCATTATAAAAAGGGCTTCTATTGATATTCTGGAACATGTGAGACTTTTTCTCATTTTTTAATGATTTCTTCTGTAGGCCTAGAATTGAAATTTCTGGCTCAAAGAGTATGAACAGTTTTATTGTTCTTTGGGCATAGTTCTATATTGCTCTCCAGAATGGCTGGATCATTCATAATTCAAACAGCAATGGATTAATGTCCCAATACTATTACAACCTCTCCAACACTGATCATTTTCCCTTTTTGTCAACCCTTTAATAATCCTAAGAGAAATTCAATTCTGAATAGTTATAAGTGTAATATCTTCCCTTTTAGGGTTATTTACAATTTGAAGGTCTTGACTAACATTTGTTTTGTTTCATTTTTTTTCTCCATTTCATTTACCTTTATAGGCATCTCTTGAGTCATGCATTTGGCAATTGAATTCTCTATTCAGTTCTGGTCTTTTAGTCAGGAAATTTTGGAAGTCCTCTGTTTCATTGAACATTCATCTTTTCCCCTGACAGTATATGATGAATTTTGCGGGAAAGCAAACTCTTCATTGTAATCCAAAGACATTTCCTCTTTGATATATAGTATTCCGGGTCCTCTGCTCCTTCAGTATTGAGGCTGATAAGTCCTATGTGAGTCTGATTGTGTTTTCTTTGAATTTAAACTGTTTTCTTTTTGCTGCTTGCAGTATTTTCTCCTTTATTTGAGAGCTCAGTAATTTGGTTTTAACAGCCCTTGGAGTTTTTATTCTTTGTGGAGGGGTTCAGATGTTTTCCAGGTTCTTTTTTGATCTAGCCTTTCTAATAATCTGATGATTCATAAACTATCTCTCCTGGATCTATTTTCTATGTTGTTTCTTATTCCTAAAAAGGTACTTTACATTTTCATCACTTTTTTCAGTCTTTTTTGGGTTTTTTTGATGTAATCTTGTATTCTCATAGATTCATTGGTTTCTATTTATTCAATTCTAATGGGGGGGGGCATTATTTTCCTCAATCAACTTTTGTGTTTCCTTTTCCAGTGGATCAATTTTATCTTTTGAAGAGTTCCATTCTTTTTCCAGTTGGTTATTTCTACTTTTAACATAGTTGATTTCTTTGGTCAAGTTTTTCATAATTTTCCTGCTTGACTCTCATCTCTTTTTTTCCATTTTTCTTTTTCTCTTTTTTGGATTTTAAATTCTTTTTGAAGCTCTTCTATGAGCTTTTGGATTTGAGTCTAATTCATAGACTCTGAAATTTCCCTTGTGAGTAATTTTTCACTGATTTCTTCTTCCAACATGGCATTGTTATCATCTTTATCTGCAAAGTAGTTTTTATTATAATGGGAACTCTTTTAACTATTTTTGTTCTGCTTTATTGTTTGAGTTCTATTCCTGTGGTATAAGGAGTATAGATTCAAGCTATTTATGCTGGGGCTGAGGGTCTGATCCCTGACTTGTCATTGATGTTGCCTATGCAATCCAGGTTTTGCCTTTGCAGAAATTTATTTCCTCATCATGTCCAGGTTCTGACTATGCAGTTGTTTGATCCCAACCCAGTCCTGTCTTTTGTCTGGGTGTGCCAGGATTCAGACTTTGTTTGGGGTTAGACCCATCCCTACTGGCTTGCGATCTAGCTGCTGGTAGCCATGCTGTTGTCAAGCTATTGGGACCTGGACTATCAGTGGTTCAAACTCTCCCACTGGCTTTCCACTCTCCCACCCAATTGTGCTTTACTTCTCCCTTTCCTCCAAAGAGACAGACATTCACTGAAGATCCTCTACCACATCTACCATTGAAAACATCTTTGAATATTCTGTTTTTCTTGGTGGAATCTAAAGCTTTAATGTAAGTGCAGGGACTTCATTTATCTTTGTTAGGAAAATGCTCTGAGAGGATGTTAGCTTTACAGTGCCATCTTGGCTCTGCTTTGGAAGTCTCTGGTTCTGCTCATTTCACTTTACCTCAGTTGATGCAAGTCTTTCCAGGTTTTTCTGAAGTCTGTCTGTTCATCATTTCTTACTGCATATAGTATTCCATTACATTCATATACCAGCTTGTTCAATAATTCTTTAATTGATGGGCATCCCCTCAATTTGCAAAATGTTACCACTAGGAAAAGAGTTGCTATGAATATTTTTACATATGATGATATCTTTGGGATACAGAACTGGTAGTGGTATTGCTGGATCAATTGGTATGGATTGTTTCGTTGCCCTTTAGATGCAGTTCCAAATAATTTTCTCTAATGGTTGAATTAGTTCACAATTCTACCAATAGTTTGTTAGCATCTCAATTTTTTCACATAATCTATAACATTTATCCTTTTTGTCATGTTAACCAAATTGATAGATGTGAGGTAGTACCCAAGAGATTTGTTTTCATTTTCATTTCTCTAATCAAAAGTGTTTTAGAGTACTTCTTTCTTTGCTTAAGGATAGGTCTAATTTCTTCTGAAAATTACTTGTTCATATCCTTTGACCATTATGGGGGTTTTTTTGTCCTTCATTTTCAAAGACCATGACATCAGGGAGGTGAGGCCATGATAAACATGTGAATTGGATTTCAGTAAGAGTGTGCTGTGTTAAGTCACCAGCCTCACTTTCTCCTCCAGAGCCAGTGGTCAGATATGATTCAGGACAACTGGAGCTGACCCTGGATGCAAGGCAGTCAGGGTTAAGTGCCCTGATTGCCCAAAGTTGCACAGCTAGTTAGTGTTCATGGCTGAATTCAAACTCTTGTCATACTAAATCCAATGTCAATGCTCTATCCACTGTACCACCTTGGGAAATCACTTGTATTCTTATAAATTTGACTCAATTCTCTCAGTTTCCCTGCACTATAATAGGTTTTTTGTGCCTCTTGTGTGTGAAATTATTCAATCATTCTACCTTTGCCTTCCTTCTACACACAGTGTTCTCTTCTTCACTCCCTTATATTTTTATCATTTCCTCAAATTCACTTCTTTCCATACACTCTGTCTATTCCTAAATTGACCAAAGAAATCAACTCCATTAAAAGTAAAAATAACCAACTGGAAAAAGAATGGAACTCTTCAAAAAATAAAATCGATCCACTGGAAAAGGAAACACAAAAGTTAATTGAGGAAAATAAAACCCCCCAAATTAGAATTGAATAAATAGAAACCAATGAATCTATGAGAATACAAGATTACATAAAAAAAAAAACCCAAAAAAAGACTGAAAAAAGTGATGAAAATGTAAAGTACCTTTTAGGAATAAGGAACAACATAGAAAATAGATCCAGGAGAGATAGTTTATGAATCATCAGACTATTAGAAAGCCTAGATCAAAAAGGAACCTGGAAAACATCTGAACCCCTCCACAAAGGATAAAAACTCCAAGGGCTGTTAAAGCCCGCCACATATAGATGTAAACATTTTAGCTCTTCTGAATTGCTTCTTTTTTTCTTTTCCCTTTTTACTTGTTAATGATTCTCTTGGATTTTGTTACTGGAGATCACTTTTTTTAGTCTGTGCTTCTCTTTATGAAAATTTGAATTCCTTCTATTTCCTTGAATGACCATTTTCCCCCTTGGTGCATTACACTGAATTTTGCCAGGTAAGTGCTTCTTTGTTGTAGTCCTAGCTTCTTTGCCTTCAAGAACTTCATGTTTCATGACCTCTGATTGTTTAATGCTTCAGCTATCAAGTCCTGTGTAATCCAAATTGTGGCTCCCTGATATTTGAATTCATTCTTTCTGGTCACTTATTTTTCCTTACCCTGAAAGTTCTGAAATTTGATAAGAATATTCCTTGAAGTTTTTATATTGGGATCTCTTTTTTGAGGTGATGACAGATTCTTTCAATGACTGTTGTGATACCATGGCAGCTTTTCATGATAGTTTCTATAAAGATGCTGTTCAGGTTCCCCTTTTAATTATGGTTTTTAGGTAGTTCAGTGAGTCTAACATTGTCTCTCCTAGATCTATTTTCCAGGTATTTTATGCCTTCTTCTATTTTTCATTCATTGAATTTGCTTGATTGATTCTTGATGTCTCATAGAGTCATTAACTTCAACTTGACCACTTCTAATTATTAAGGAATTGTTTTTTTCAATTAGCTTTAGAACTTTTTTCCATTTGACTAATTCTACTTTTTGAGCAATTGTTTTCTTCTTCCTATCTATTGATTTCTTTTTTTATGGTTTATTTATTTTATATTATTACAGTAATTTTATTGTGAAAGTAAACATAGAACTTCCAGTCAAGATGGTGGAGAGAAGATGGGCATACTGCTAAACGTCTCCTGATCTTTCCTCATATAGATAAAACCTCTTAGCAGAAATCTGATCTACAAAACCCAGAAAGAAAAGCCAGGAGAAGAAAATCTACATCAGGATCTGTCTTCTGAGACCATGAAGTGATTCCAGGCACAAAGGGCAGACTCTACGAGAAGCACAGCACCAGGTAAGACTTGGAGACTGGATCAGCCTTGGATTAGCCTGTTTAGCAGCAGGGCAGGAGCCTGAGAGTCAGAGAGCCTGAGAACCAGACCAGCTTGATCATCAATGGGGCTAGAGCCTGGTCAGCCATGAGAGCATGGGCCAGCTGGGGAACAGAGGCATTGGTTGTGACACTGACCTTCTGGAGCTTGTGGGCAGGACTGGATGGAGAGTTCCGGTACAGGATAGCTGCAGACATGGATTCCTGGGCTCCTCTGGTCAGGAGGAACTCAGAGTCCTTACCTTCTTTTCAACTGAAGCCTCTTCTTAGAACAAACATAATTGCAGCCCACCTTCTGCTCCAGGCTAAGTTCCTGCAGCAGAACCAACTCAGCTGTGAGTAGGGAGAGTGATGACTCCACCCTAGGACAAAGCCAACCACTGATCAAAAATAAAAGTATTTAACAGCTTCAACCACTCTCTCCAGGTCAAGGGAGAGGACCTTTATCAAGGTCACATACACTCCAGAGAAAGAAACCAGCACCCCCTACTGGACAGCTGGAGATATTGCACTCCGTGAGTAAAGATTCTAGAGATCCCAGCACCAAACCTCTGTGAGCCAGCTCCTCCTCAACACAAGGTCTTAGGATAATGAGGAAAGGCGAGGGCAAAGGAGGGTCCATAGAAAAATTCTTGGAAGTAAAAGACTCTAACTCAGAGAGACCTAGAAACTCTGAGAATATGACCTGCTCTACAGCACAGAAAGACTTCCTTGAAGAAATCAGGAAGGATTTTAAAAATCAATTGGAAAATTAACACTTTACCACAAGAAAACAATTCTCTCAAAACCTCAATTGGTCAAATGGAAAACTCTTACAAAAATAGAATTAACCAATTGGAAAAGGAGCTGTAAAAGATATATGAAGAAAATTCTTCTCTATAAAAAGAATGGAGTCTGTGGAAACTAATGACTTCATGAGACAACAAGAGTCTGTTAAACAAAACAAACAAATAGAATAAAATAGAATAAAATGTAAAATAGCTCATCAGCAAAACCACTGACTTTGAGGACAGATTGAGGAGGAGCAAACTGAGAATTATAGGCATTCATGACAACATTGAAGAGAAAAAATGCCTGGACTTAATATTACAGGATTTAGTGATGGAAAATTGCCCTGATATCATGGAGCCAGAGGGCAAAATCATTATTGAAAAAAATACATTGATCCCCTCCATAAAGAGATCCTAAAATGAAAACACCAAGGAATGTTGTGGCCAAATTCCAGAACTATCAGATAAAAGAGATAATACTGCAAGTAGCCAGAAAGAAAGAATTTAAATATCAAGGAGCCACAGTAAGGATTATGCAGGACCTGGCTGCAGCAACATTAAGGGATCAAAGTGCATGGAATGATATATTCCAAAGAGTAAGGGAACTTTGAATACAACCAAGAATCCACTACCCAGCAAAGCTGACCTTTCTCTTCCAGGGGAAAAGATGGACATTTAACAAAATGGGAGGTTTACCACAATTCCTGATGAAAAGACCAGAGCTAAATGGAAAAGTTGAACATCAAACAGGAAGTGCAAGAGACACATGAAAGACCAACAAAAAGGAAGGGGTTAAAGAGAAAAGAACTGCTATACAGTAAGATTAAACTGGGTATTTCCCAGCATGGGAAAAAAGATTCTCATAACTCTTGAGAACAGTAACACTATCAGAGAGAATATACTTAGCCAGAACAGATGGACACTCATGACTTATCCTTGAGACTGCTATCCAATGGGAAGCATTGGCAATCCCTATTTGGGAGAAAAACACTAATAAGTCTCAAAAATTGTAACTCTATTAGAGAGAATATATTTAGCCAGAAGTTATGGATACTCATGATTTTCTGAGACTCAGATAGAATGATTTAAAACACTGCCTCCTTATAAAGGGGGACACGAAGGAGTTGGGAGGATGGAGGGGGTTGAATGGGGGTAAATCTCATTACATAAAGAGATACAAAAGACCTATTGTAATAGAGGGGAAGAAGGGAATAGATGAGAAATGCCTGAATCTTCCTCTCCTCAGACTTAGTTTAAAGTTAGCTTAGAAAACATTCAGTTAACTTAAGAAATATTTTACCTTTCAAGTATTAAAAGGCAAAAAGGAGGGAGAGGGAGGGAGGAGGAGAAAAAGGGAAACTAACAGAAGGAAGGGAAGGGAAAGGGGGGAAGAAAGGGGAAAGAAAGGGGAGGGGAGAATATAGGAGGGAAAACACACTGAAGGCGACAGTATTCAGAAACATAATACTGGGAAATATGGATAATGAGAAAAGGGGGGGAATACAATTAGAGGGAAGATAGCATGGAGGGCATAAAGAGTTAGTAATTATAACTTTGATAGGAAATAGGATGAACTCTCCCTTAAAACATAAATGGATAGCAGAGTAGATTAAAAATCAAAATTCTACAATATGCTGCTTACAAGGAATTCATTTGAAGCAGAAAGATACATATAGAGTAAAGGGAAAAGGTTAGAGCAAAATATATTTTGCTTCAGCTGAAGTTAAAAAAAGCAAGAATAGCAATCATTATCTCAGAAAAAGCAGCTGCAAAAATAGACAGCACTCAAAGAGATAAGGAAGGAAACTATATTCTCCTAAAAGGCACCATACACAATAAAGTGATCTCAATACTGAATATGTATGCACCCAATGGGATAGCATCCAAATTCGTAGAGGAGAAGCTGGAACAACTACAGGAAAATATAGAGAGCAAAGCTCTACTAGTGGGAGACCTCAACCTCCCACTCTTAGATTTAGATAAATCTAATCATAACATAAACAATAAAGAAGTTAAGGAGGTAAATAGATTGTTAAAAAATCTAGATATGATGGACTTATGGAGAAAATTGAATGGGGATAGAAAGAAAGGAATATGCTTTTTTTTTTTCTGCAGTACATAGCACATACACAAAAAAATGACCATGTACTAAAGCATAAAAACCTAATGATCAATTACAGAAAGGCAGAAATAATGAATAGATCTTCCTCAAATCATAATTCAATCAAAATTATATGCAATGTTGGGAAGACCCAAAAGTAATTGGAAACTAAATAACCTCATTTTTAAAAAATGAGTGGATCAAACAACAAATTATAGAAAGAATTAATTATTTCCTCCTAAATAACTACAATAATGAAGCAACATACCAAAATGTGTGGGAATCATTCAAAGTGGCTGTCATGGGATATATTATATCTCTAAATGCTTACATGATTAAATTGGAGAAAGAGGAAATCAATGAACTAAATATATAACTAAAGAATAGAAAAAGAACAAATTAAAAACCCCAATTAAATACCGAATTAGACATTCTAAAAATTAAAGAAGAAATTAATAAAACTGAAAGCAAAAAAACTATTGAATTAATAAATAAAACCAAGAGTTGATTTTATGAAAAAATCAATAAAATTGATAAACTTTTGGTAAATTTGATTAAAAAAAGAAAGAAGAAAACCCAATTGCTAATATCTTAAATAAAAAAGGTGAACTCACCACAAATGAGGAGGAAATTAAAATAGTGATTTGAAATTATTTTGCTCAACTATATGCCAATAAATTTGACAACCTAAGAGAAATGAATGAATATTTACAAAAATATAAGTTGCCCAGGTTACATGAAGGGGAGATAAAATACCTAAACAACACTTTCACAGAAAAAGAAATTCAACAAGTCATCACTGAAATCCATAAGAAAAATTCAGCAGGGCTACATGGATTCACAAGTGAATTATATCAAACCTTTAAGGAAAAAAAATGGTTCCAATTTTATAAAAGTTCTATATAAACTATATAAATTCTATATAAACTCTTTGGAAAAATAAGGTGAAGATGGAACTCTACCTAACTCTTTCTATGACACCAATATGGTGCTGATATCTAAACCAGGAAGAGTTAAAACAGAGAAAGAAAACTATAGACCTATCTCCCTGATGAATATAGATGCAAAAATCTTAATAAAAATCTTAGCAAAATGATTACAAGTTATCAAAATCTTAGCAAAATGATTACAAGTTATCACTAGGATAATACCTTATGATCAGGTAGGATTTATCCCAAGAATGCAGGGTTGGTTCAATATTAGGAAAATTGTTAGTATAATTATGTCAATAAAAAACCTATCATAAATCATGTAATTATATTAATAGATGCTGAAAAAGCTTTTGACAAAATACAGCACCCTTTCCTACTAAAAACACTAGAGAGTGTAAGAATAAATGGACTATTCCTTACAATAATATGAAGTATCTATATGAAACCAACAAGAAGCACTACATACATTGGAGATAGGATAGAGGCATTCCCAATAAGATCAGGGGTGAAACAAGGATGCCCATTATCACTACTACTATCCAATATTGTATTAGAAATGTTAGCTTCAGCAATAAGAGAAGAAAAAGAAATTGAAGGAAGTAGAATTGGAAAGGAAGAGGCAAACCTCTCACTCTTTGCAGATGACATGATGGTGTTCCTGGAGAATTCCAAAAAATCATCTAAAACACTACTGGAAACAATTAACAACTTTAGTAAAGTTGCAGGATATAAAATAAACCCTCATAAATCCATGACATTTCTATATATGACTATCAAGATACAGCATGAAGAGATAGAAAGAGAAATCCCATTCAAAGTAACCTCATAAACTGCTTCCATTTCCATAGATCTGATCTCCTGGAAGTCTATTTGCCAAGGCAGACTCATAAACTTTTTGAAAACAATCACAAAACATTTCTCACACAAATAAAATCAGATTTAAATAGCTGAGCAAACTTCAACTGCTCATGGATAGGCTGAGCTAATTTAATAAAAATGACATTTCTACCAAAACTAAGCTATCTAGTGCCTTGCCAATAAAAATTCCAAAAAATTACTCTGAGTTAGAAAAAGTTGTAAGTAAATTCATATGGAGAAATAAAAGTCAAGAATTTCCAGGGATTCAATGAAAAAAGTGCAGAAGAAGGTGGCTTAGCCCTACCAGATCTAAAATTATATTATATTATAAATCATCAGTCATCAAAACTGTCTAGTATTGGCTAAGAAATAGAGTGGTGGATCAGTGGAATATACTAGGTTCTATAGCAGGAAATGATTATAGTAACCTGCTGTTTGATGAACCCAAAGAGTCCAGGTATTAGGATAAAAACTCTGTCTTTGATAAAAACTGCTGGGAAAATTGGAAGTTAGTATGGAAGACACTTAGATTAAGCCAACACCTCAAACCTTATACCAAGATAAGATCCAAATGGATACACAATTTAGACATAAAAAACAATATTATAAGCAAACTAGAAGATCAAGGAATAGTATACCTGTCAGATCTATGGAAAGGGAAGCAGTTTATGACCAAGGAAGAGATGGAGAACATTAAAAACAAACTAGATGATTTTGATTATATTAAATTTAAAAGCTTTTGCACAGACAAAACCACTATAACCTAGATCAAAAGAAATGTAGTAAACTGGGAATCTTTACAACTAGTATTTCTGACAAAGGGCTCATTTCTAAAATATACAGAGAACTGAGTCAAATTCTTAAAAAAACAAGCCATTCCCCAACTGATAAATGCAGATGAGAAAATCAAAACAATACATAGTCATATGAAAAATTGCTCTAAATCACTACTTATTAGAGAAATGCAAATTAAAGCATCTCTGAGGTACCACCTCACACCTCTCAGACTGGCCAATATTACCAGAAAGGACAATCATCAATGTTTGAAGGAATGTGGGAAATCTGAGACACTAATACATTGTTGGTGGAGCTGTGAACTCATTCAACCTTTTTGGAGAGAAGTATGGAACTACTCCCAAAGGGCAAGAAAAGTGTGCATACCCTTTGATCCAGCAATACCACTACTGGGTCTATACCCTGAAGAGATCATGAGAAAGGGTAAAAACATCACGTGCACAAAAATATTCATAGCAACCCTGTTTGTAGTGGCAAAGAATTGGAAATCAAATAACTGTACTTCAATCAGGGAATGGCTTAACAAACTGGTATATATGTGTCATGGAACACTATTGTTCTATTAGAAATGAGGAGGGATGGGAATTCAGGGAAGCATGGAAGGATTTGAATGAATTGACATTGAGTGAGATGAGAAAGACCAGAAGAATATTGTATACCCTAACAGCAACTTGGGGGTGATGATCAACCTTAATGGACCTGCTCATTCCATCAGTGAATACAATAATCAGCACAATTTTGGGGTATTTGTGATGGAGAATATCATCTGTATCCAAGGAAAGAATTGTGGATTTTGAACAAAGAACAAGGACTATTACCTTTAATTTAGGGAAAAAATTGACATCTTATTATATAATCCTGCTATCTCTTATACTTTGTTTCTTCCTTAAGGATATGATTTCTCTCTTATCACATTCAGTTTGGATCAATGTAGCTGCCCCCTCTCTTAAATGATTTTAAAGATTTTTTCCATGAATTCTTTATGAGCTTGAAACTTCTCATTTTTCTTTGGAGTTTTGTCCATAGGTGTTTTGATATTTTTTGTCCTTTTCTAAGTTTGTGTCTTGATCTTCCCTGAAAAATCTCTTTAGATTATATTTTTGTTTGTTTTTTATATCTCTTTTTGTCTTTTTTCTTTTCTTTTAAATTTGAGCTCTGCTCCTGGGGTAGAAGGGGCACTATCTCAGGCTTCTTGTATTCAGGGAATGCAGATTCTGGCCATGTACCTCATGCTGCACTGATATTGCCCTTAGACCCACATGGGATTCTCATGTCTGGTACTGTGCCAAAGGGGGTGGATAGAACTTCTTGAAGGGTTGGGTAGCTTATCTGGTGGTAGCTAGGGTCCTATTGGTAGTAACTAGAATGTGAAGAGGCCTGTGGAGTTTCTCTGTTTCCCACTGAAGCATATGGGGGTCTTACCACTGGAGGATCTTGGTTTAGCTGGGGTTCCTCTGAAGCACCTGGCAGGTATCAGAACTGGAGTCTTCCCATTCCCTTGGCATTCTAATGCACTTTAGATTGCTGGTGTTGGTGCTTGCATGTTCAACCACACTGGTTTGCTTCAATGCCTTCCTATTGTTCTAGGATGGCATCCATATTCTTTAGTTTGGTTTTTCATCCTCTGTTATCCTAATGTCATGCTACTGTTGCAGATATTCTTCCCATTACTATCCCTCCTGTACATGCCAGTCCAGACAAACAGGTATAATAACACTTTGTCAAGCTGTGAGAGAATTGTTTATTTTTTTCATTTTAATGCTTATTTATTGATTTGGATTCAGAATGTTTTCCACTTCCATGTGTTTTTGTATGATGTCTTCAACAATGTTGTCAGATGCTTTCAATAAGAACAAAAATGGCATCAAGTTCTGCTACCACACTGATGATAAATTATCTACTTTGAAAAGGCTACATGCTAAGACTAAAGTGGAAGGAGTGTTGGTGCATGCCCTTTTGTTTACAGATGATTGTGAACTCAGTGTAGCTTCTGTGGCTGTGATGAATTAGAGTTTGGATTTAATCTCTGCTGTTTATGCTAATTTTGGTCTAACAATCAGCACTAGGGAAATAAAAGTGACCCAGTAGCCAGCACTTCTATGTTGAACCTTAGATTATAACAAATGGAGAGATTTTGGATGCTGTGAATAAGTTCACTTAACTTGGCAGTATACTTTCCAAGAATGTGTCCAGAGATAATGAAGTTTACTCACCCATTGCCAGAGCAAGCTCAGTATATAGGAAATGCTGAAGGAAACTGTGAAAGAGAAGAGGAATAAGACTGCCTACCAAACTGAAGTTCTACAGAACCATTGTGCAGACCTTATTGTTGTTTCCCTATGAAACTTGGACAGTATTCCATTTCCATGCCAGGAAATAGAATTGCTTCCACTTGAATTGTCTTAGGTAGATTCTTAACATCATCTGACAAGATAAAGTATTGCACATTAAGGTCTTTTCTCAAGCCAAGCTGCCAAAAATTCAAGCTCTACTGCAGAGGGCTTGACACCAATGGACTGGTCATATTGATCAAATGTCTATTGGCACTTTCAAGGCCTCTCTGAAGAGCTTTGGAATCTCTTGTGAGCATGGAAGTCACTGACCCAGGCCAACATGGTATGCCTTCAAAAAAGAAGACACTTTGCTCTATAAACGAAGTAGAATTATTGTAACTCAAAAAAATGTGAAATGGGAAGATTTAGTGATATCTGCACTTCAGTTCATGCATACAAATTGTGCTTGATATGTGATAAAGCCTTCTGAACTCATTGGTTAGTTCTTGTCCATTGCTATTGAAGAAGACCAAAATGATATCACTATGATAAAGGCAAGTTACAATGTTGATCAGACAATATGAACTTGTGATGCTCTAGGACAGATCAGCCACAAATAGTCCATGTGAACACCTGGGGTGGTTACATTAACTTATGTATCTCACATTTCCTTTGAGTTGCTACAATTCTTCCTTGCTCATAGAGTACAGCAACCTCTCTGGTGGGGGCACAGTCCTGTGCCAGTGCCTCCTATGCTGCAAAATCAATTCCAAATTTCTTAAGAGAGATCTTGAGGGTGTCCCCATATCTCTTCTTATTATTACCCTCTGAGCACTTGCTTTTCTAAGTTCTCCATAAAAATAGTATTTTTGGCAAGTATCATAGTTGTGCTCTCTGTAGTAATGGTTCAGTTCTTGGAAGTTTTGCTCAAAAAAGGTCCTCAGTGTCCTGTATCTTATCCTTCCAGGTGATGTTCAGAATCTTCCCTATACAATTTAAATGGGAGCAATTCAGTTTCTTGGCATGGTGCTCAGAGATTGTTCAGGTTTCACAGGCATACAACAATAAGGACAGCACAACAGCTCTGTAGACCTTCTGTTTGATGATCAATCATTAATAATACATCTTCTCTCCCACATTTTCTTTCAGAGCCTTCCAAATTAAGCTAGCTCTGGCAATGACAGTTTCAATCTCATTATCAATGTGTACCTCCCTGGAAAGTCTATTGCCACAGTAAGTAAACTTATCCACAGTATTCAAAACTTCTCCATTTGCTGTAACTGACAGTTCCACATATGGATTGTGTAGGCTAACTGATGAAAAACATGTTTTCTGGTTTTAAGTGAGTCACCAAAATGAACACAAACAGCAGAGAATCTATCCATACTGTGTTGCATCTCAGCTTTAGAGGTGTACTTAGTGCACAGTTACCTGCAAACAGAAAATCATGCAACACTCCCTCCTCTTTGGTCTTGACTTGAAGGCTTTTCAAGACTTTTAAAGAATTTACTATCAATGTGGTAGCTAATCTCGATGCCTTCTCCATCCTCAATGAAGGCATTTAATAAAATGGTTGAAAACATAATGCTTAAAAGCATGGTGGCAAGGATACAACCTTGTTTCATTCCTTTGGTGGCAAGAAAATCAAGAGAACATCATTCACTATCCAGAATTTGTTCAAACACACCATCATGAAATTGATGTACTGTACTGATAAACCTCTCTGAACAATCAAATTTTGACATAACTTTCCCTGAGCCCTCATGGCTGACAGTATCAAAAGTCTTGGTGAGATCTACAAATATTTTATATAAATCTCTATTCTCCTGGCATTTTTCCTGGAGTTGTCAGACAGAAGACACCATATTGACATTCCTCATCTGTATCTGAAGTCACATTGACTCTCAAGTAGGTGACTAATTTCCATATGAAGAATCAACCTATTAAGGAGAACTTTAGCAAGCATCTTACCAGCAGTGACTAAAAGAGAAATACCCCCTTTAACTTTAAAGAGATGAATGGAAGCATCTTTGAATTCCTGGATGATAAGACTTTTTGCTATATAATCCGGAAAATTTCAGCCAGCTTTTTATGAGCAATGAATCTCCACCTTGTAAATCTCAGCTAGTATAGCATTAGTACCAAGTGTTCTGTGCATAAAAGGAGCCTAACATCATTCAAATCCTCTTCTACAGTTGGAAGTTCAGTTAGGGATGGATTGACTGCAAGTTGAGGTAAACAGTCAATATCATCTGTATTGACTGATGAGGTTCTATTAAGAACACTATGAAGTGTTCAGTCCATCTCTGTAGGATATGTCCCTATAACTAATCAATTAGGGTCTCTTAGCAGTGAGTAGTTGAAATGCACTATATGTCTTTGCCCCATAAATAGCCTTCAGGATGTCATAAAAGCACTTTGGATTGTTACTATTTGTATAAAACTGAATTTCATCTGCCTTTTTATTGAGCCAAAATTTTTTAATCTCTCTGAGCCGCATTTGCACTTTATATTTGATGGAATTATATGCTGTCTTCTAAGGAATAGATGAACTGTCCTGCTGGTAAACACTGTGGAGTTCTCATTTTTCATTCAGTGGTTTCAGATTTCTGCATCATTTTCATAACACTGCTTTTGATATTTGCAAGTTTTCTGATGCAGATGAACAAATGCAATATTTTACCCCATATCTCTGAAAGTTGCCCTCTGCTTTTCTGCTCCACTCTTGCCAATCATGTGTTGGTTCAGTTTTCCCTCTAAGTTGGCAAGAAATGGTGCACACATGGATGATCTTGGTGTGTTTGATGTCTATTCACCTATTCCATCAGTGAAAGACTTCATGTTTTTTGTGTAGATGTTCACCCTCCCCAACTCATCAACAGGGGTCAGATTCCCTCAGTTACCCTCAACCTGTTTTAGTCTGTCTGCCAAAACTGTTTACCATGTTGCGATAGCCTCTTAGAGCTCCAAGTGAGAGTTAGGTGACTAAAGTGGCCATGAAAAAATGAAAAGCAACTCTAAAAAGGGATTAGCAGCCCTCACACCACAGGTACTAGTCTTCCTTGAACACACTCTATGAGCCCCTCAAGTTCATATTTGTTTGATCAACCACAGTTAGCTATACTATGTCATCTGGGATCTTTTCAAGAATAAAGGATAATAACCACCCACCCAACTATTCCTCAATCAATGTAGATTTACTGTGTTTCTATGTCTTTGCTTCCATAAAATATGTTGTTAGACATATTTTGGTATATATTTCTTTTCAAAAATACCCTTGGAGTGTATAAGTCTAGTAGTGGAATCTCTGGATCAGGAATCACTTTATTGGCATTATTTTGGCATGACTTTTTCAAAAAAAATACTTGGATTTTGGTGAGGAGTAAGTTGAGACAAAAACTAGAGACAGTCAAAGGGAGAAAGCAATGAATTTTAGATCTGAAAGGAATCTGAGATAAACTCCTTCAAGGATCCTTAATTATTTCTAGAGTTGTTATATCTCTGAAGTCACCAAAAGAGAAAATGGATGCCTAGTCTACGACATCCCAATTAGGAATATATGGAGACAGCAGCACTGTAAAAAACAAGTTAAATAAGTTGTATAATGTGTGCATATGTATGAATGTATGCACATATATGTGTGATAATATATAACTTTTGATATAACTTTTAAAAATGAATTAATTCAAAGTTAATGAATTATAAAATGAATTAAATTGCTTTTAACAATGAATTGTTTTAATGCAAGAAATTATGAATCATATGGCACATGATTTGTGACAAGTAGAGTAAGTGGTCAATATGTAAAGCTTTTAGTAAACCCATGAACACGCATATTACATATATACACACATACTGCCTTTAGCACATAAAAATATTCTTGAACATTTGAGAGTACCAAATGTCCCAAAACAGCAAAATTTGAGGCATCATTTATGCCATCTTGGTAGAGGAACTTATGGCAATAAGAAACTGTGGAAGGTCACTATAAAAACTTTCTTGGTGATAACCATTCTAGGGGGTCAATATCATTTCTATGTGCATGATCCCATATCTATATATCTTTCTGTAACCTCTCTGCTGAGCTCCAGGCCTACATCATTAGCTGTAATTATCTGGTATATTTTAATCAAAATAAATGGTCAACAAGTGCCTAAATCAAAACTTTGTACTAATAATGCCCTAGAAATCTGACAAGAAAAATTAAGTTCAAGGGTCCCTTGACCCCTGATAGAGTTCAAAGCTCTCTGAATGGATCTGTCCTAAAGAGTAGTAGAAGGCTCTGAAGATGTGGACAAGGACAGACTGACTTTGTGGCATCTTGATCCAAGGAGGATTATCACAAAACTTAGTGGGATACAAACAAAAGCATACCATGAAACCCATCCACATCACCAGACTTGCCTAAATCACAGAAGTTACATAACTGAATAGAATCTAATCTGGTAACCTCCTGTCAAAATGGTTGTCAAAGAAGTACTAAAATCATATTAATAAACACCTGTTCAGAACCTATGTTTATAAGGGGGACTATTCTCCTTAGAGTGAGAGAGAGAGAATTGTGCTCTTACTAGGGCTACTGACAAGAATTTTCTTGTCCCAAGTATCAACTGCTCTTCCTTCAATGTGGAGGCAATATAAAATAATTGGGAAGTAAGAAATGAGAATAGAATTGAGAAGAAACTTCCAACTACTCTTTGAGCCTTCCAAATGGGTAATACTCCTAATTCCTATGATCCTATCAGCATGATTTTGAAACTTACTGGTGGATCTCCCTTGAAAGTCCTGATCTCTTCCAAATTCACCATTTTACTGGGGGTGGGGGGTGGGGGGTGGGGAAGCAGGGCCAGAGAGATGAAGAAATTCACCAAAAGTACACATCATCATTTAATACTGCTACTTAAACAAGGATCTGAGTCTTCTGATTCCTGTTCTAGTGTTATTTCAAATACTGACTTTGTAAATAATATTTACAAAGGGAATGAAATGGCTGCTGGCATCAGGATCTCTTTATTGTATCCAACTTAAAAAGCAGATAAAAGTAAATTTTTGGACTAATGTTTATAAAAACAACTAATGCTGTATTTTGATTGGAGAGACTACTTTTAAAACTGCTTCCAAGTTTCCAAAATAATCAGTAATACCTCTTGCCTTTAAGGTACAGATAGGAAAGCTGGCTTTGAGAAGCCTACTGTATAGGAGGAAGAGTGAAGTGTTAAATGTCAACGAGAGTGGGTTAAAAATTATAATTTTGATCTTATGTTTTGACTTTATTTCTTCATCTCAAAAATGGGGGCATGGACTAGAGAACCTCTAGGGTCACTTCTAGCACTAAAGTTATGATCTGCCCCTGATTATCAAGCCTTTCAGTTTTCAATTTTATACTATGTGATGAGGAGAGTTTGAAGAGAAAATCTGAAGAGAATGAAGGGGACAAGGGCAAACTAATAGATAGAGGTAGTAAGTCCTAAACATAGGTGAAAAAGGGAGAACTTAAAAGCTGAAAAGAAGATCAAAGCTCTGGGGGAGTCAGAAATACATAAAATGAATAATCCTAAATCCTCCTTTTTGCCTCTCTTTCAATCCTAAACCTAATGAGGTATATAGTCTCTAATTGCTATAAATTATACATAAGGAAATTTCTGAGATAAAGATATGAGCATACAAGGTAGAATAGGACCTGTGGGACAGCAAAATCTTTTTGAGCACAGGTGGCACCTGGCCAATCTCCTGGAAAGGTCCCTTGGGTCACTTCTCAGAGTACACTCCTGCATAAATGGCTGCTCCCCCTTGCCTCTAGGGGAATAAAAGAAATAATAATAACTATCTTTTAAAGGCCTCTAGTTGACATTTACAGTCTTTCATAATCTGTCTCCAGTCTGTCATTCTAGGCTAATTATATGTTATGCTGCCTCATATACTCTATGTGCCAGTCAAAGTGGCCTTCTTACTGATCCCCAACTGGGACTTCCACCTCCCATATCTTTACCTTTGAACATATTGTTCCCCAATGCTTCAAGTATTTTTATTCCTCTTCTTTGCCCTAACCTGACTTCAAGGTTCAGTTCAAATTCTACAGACTTTAAGAGGCCAGTGGCTTCAGCCTCCAGTACCAGCCATCAGAGGCATATTTTTGCAGGCCAAAAAGAATGGCATCTATACTCCAAGAGATGATGAGGTCACATCTTCACCCCAATTTTTTTCTGCCCTCTTCCATCTTCCCTCTCACTCATTGTCAATGAACTGTTCTATTGTTCCATTTATCATTGTTGTGGCTCCCTAGACCATAACTCCCTTCTCAGGCAACTATTAATATATTAAGCTTGAGTTCAGGGACTGTTACACTATTTTATTTGCATTCCCAGAATTTAGCATATAAAAACACTTAATCAATGCTTAATCTTCATTCACTATATATACAACCTAAGTTTATTTATTTCTAGATATGTTGTATCCCAATAGCATGCAAATTTCTTGGGGTCCAGAATATTTCATATTTATACTTGTATTCTCAGTTCCAATACTGTGCTAGGAAATGAGCAAGCACTTAATAAAGGCTTGTTGATAAGTCCAGCCTGGTTGCTGCCTCTCTTTGAATGGCACTACACTTAATCCCACTAAGTTTAATACCAATTTTCTTTAAGGACCAAGTATATCAAATAGTAGCAGAATAAATCTGAAGTCACAGGGGGGACAATAATTCTATCTTTAGTATCACATTAGCTGAGTTCATATCTTCTGTCTCTCCTTTGACTTGGGGAATGAGAGACCTAACTAAAGCTGATAGGATTGATTTCCAGTGTGTGAATATGGACTACAAGTGGGGATTGAAAGAAATTAGGCTATAGGCAATAGGCGTTAATTAAATATCAATTGTAACAGAATAATAAAATTTAATTAGATAGAAGAAAATCTAGTGACAGTATAAATAGCTTTAAATTGCAAAAATAATCTTACCTCTAATTTAATTGCTTGTGTGATTAGAGTTAATTGCAGAGTAGAGGTTTGGGTAACATAATAAAATGTTCTTTAAAGAAAAAAAACACTTGAATGGATATGCTAACCAGAACATTTCAGATAGTCTAGATTTCAACAAATTGTGCCTTGGCTTTTCTTAATAAATAGACCTGAACCTTGCACTTAAAATAAATATTTATTTCATTTGAATCTGATTTTCTCCCCTTTAGATCAAAAAAGTACTTAGAAATTAAGTCCAACCCCTTTATATTACAAGGAAGAAACCAAAGTTCAGAAAAAAAGAAAAATAAATGCTAAGACCTCTACACATATAGACATCTTTTCAGGATATAGCTTACCTAATCCTTAAGTATCTAGGAGAGCCCAAATGTTGGACCATCATTCTGTTATGATCCCAATTTTATTTCTGATTTAATTTTAATCTTATTTTCATTTTGAGTCTTAGTATATAAAACAGTAGCAATGGCAAGTTAGAAACTCAGGAGAGCGGTAACCCATCCTCACCTGAGAACCCCAAAACCTATGGGGTATACTATAAAGATCAAGGGAAAAAAACAGCATTTTCTCCCATCACACAAATTTGAGCTCTTTTCCCCCAGATTCTGTATCCTTTGCTTTTGACTTCCAATCATCTGTAATTGGAGTGGATAAAAGAAGAATGGCAATTTAGCAGCTGATGCTAGCTTCCAAATTTATTTGGCAGAAGGAGAGAAATTGCTCAAAACAACATGTGGCCCTATATTGATGCTTGGAAACATAGAGCTTTAAATATGTAGGGGAAATACAGTGTCAATTCTGCTGGCACTTCCAAAAGAGAAGAAAAATGTCTACAAGGCATTCACATTCATTTCCTAATGTTGATCATTATGTATGATTCCTTAAGTTTTCTTCAGAAAATTCCAGTATTTTTAAAAGAATTATTCACATTTTCCCTTGATTTTGAGTAATATTAAGAAGAAAAGAGAGTAGTAGTTTTATTTGGGGGATTATTTTTATCTCTTTCCCAGAGCTCCTTCATCCTGATTGTTTTGTAAAATGTTATATAATGAAGTGATCAGACAGTGGTATTTCTTTCCCTTTAGGCTCCAAAAGAAGTCAGAACATGAAAGAAGAAATCTATCTTTAATTGTCAAGGTATAGTGTTCTAGTTCCAAGCATGAAAGTACATTTTTATGGGGGGGGGGGTGTAATTCCCTCCCTAGAGCAGGTAATTAAAAACTAGATCACAATTCTTATGAGAAATACCTAGGGAAGTGGTGATCGTGGTGATGGTGGTGGTAGTAGTGGTTGAGTTTTAATGGACTTCAGGATCCATATCAAAATTGTGACTAGGCAACCAAAAAAGAATATATGGTTAGGGTAATAATAGTGTGTTTGCATATCCTTTGATGTTGTCAGATTATACCTCTTACCAGTAAGTAGTTCTTTGACCTTGGACTACTTGGTTCCCTTCTATGAACTTCCATTTTTACACTGATAAACTAAATTTATATTGAACTAGATCAAGTATATATATGGATGAGTTTAGAATTTATCAACATTACCTGCCTAGTCACAATATTTGAAATCATTGCTCCATTTGAGGGAATGGAAGACATATTTTAGGAAGTCAATTGATAAAATAGAGAGCAACAGAGAAAATCACCTCATTTTAGGATCAATGAAATGAATAGAGTGGAAATAGAATACAGAAATAGAAAAAGAAACATTTGGAGTGGGGAGGAGGAATATACACTATCTTTTAATAATTGAAGAGCTCTCAAGTGGAAGGATTAGATTTCTCTGTTTTGGTCCCAAGAGATGAACAAAGTTAAAGACAGAGATACATTAAGTTTTTTTTTTCATTTTTCTTTTTGGAGGCAAGAGGTTTAAGTGACTTGCCCAAGGTCACATAGCTAGGCAATTATTAAGTATCTGAGGCTGGATTTGAGCTCAGGTCCTCCTGACTCCAGGGCCAGTGCTCTATTCACTGCACCACCCAGTTGCCCCATTAGTTTTTGATGTATAGGAACACTTCCTAATAATGAGAACTATCCAAAAACAGAAAGGGCTACCTTGGAAGTCAATGGATTTCTTATGATTGTAGTTCTTTAAGAAAAGACTGATAATCCCTTGTTGAAGATGTCAAAGAATGAATTCCTATTCAGGAAACAGTTATTTCTTTGGTTCCTTCTAGTTTTGAAATTCCATGATTCAGAAAATCTATTAGAGATCATATATTTGTATTGTGATTATATATTTATATTGAGATCACATTTAGGTATATGCATAGAGCATACATAATAGGTGAAAGGGACTTTATGGATCATCTGGTAAAACCTTTAATTTTCAAAAAGGGAAACTGAGGTCCAGAGTGATGAAGTGATTTGCCTACAAGCCACGGCAATAGAAAAGTTGGGATTCAAAACAAGTTTTATGATCCCAAATCCATTAGTCTTTCCACTCTGCTGCTTTTTAAGCATCCCTGATCATGGGATCAGGATTTCCTTAACTACTTAGATTAGAATCTTGTGGATCCTTAAGAGGGCTAACTGACCACAAGATGTTAGGCAGTCTGATAGAGTCAACTCAACTTTATTGGTGGAGTTAGACAACATAAAAAGAATCATAGTCTCCAAAGAACACCTATTAGAGGTTTTCCAGTGTTACATGAGGTCCCTGACCCTCATCCATAAGAAGGGGTTAGTCTATCAATTTAGCTACTTGATATTGATCTAAATAAAGAACTTGGAAAAATTGAGAGCTAGGGAAGACTCTTTTGCTCACATTCTCCTCATATACTTGACTACATTCTCCCCACCCCCCAAAGTTTGCTTTCCTTGCAGCCCAACAAAGGAGTAGATTTTATTCCAAGAAATTAATACTGAAACTGAAATCTCATGTCTCTAAGAACACAACATGACACTCAAAGCACTTTACATATACTATCTCATTTTGCCATTCAAAAACCCTGTAAGATAAATACTATGCTCAACATTAGATATATGAGGGAACTGAGACTAAGACTTGACTTTAGTGACTTACTTAGAATGACCCAGTTAGTAAGTTATTTAGGCAGTATTTGTACTTGTCTTCCTGAATTCAAGTCAAACCACTATACCACTTGTAAACTAATGTTAAAGTTCAATTTTCTTGCCCTAAACCTTATCTTTTTCTGAAGTCTTACAAGGAATTTCTATCATATACTTAAGCACTTAATTAGAAATAGCATGCATTGCATTATCTTTTATTTGTTTTCCAATATTTTCTATATCTTTGTCTTCTCAAACTTTATACATAATAATAATAATAGCAGTAATATCTTTCAAGGGCAGAGACAATATCACATTACTGTTGTGACTAATTATCCAGAATAGTCAATAAACAAATTACCACAGCAGTTGCCAGAACAGCTTTCAGCTAAAAGCAATAGTGAGCTAGAGACACAAGATACCATTTCTGGAAAACATGGAGTACTTTTTCTGTGGTTTACAGAGGTCTTGTGATATTGGCCATTCTGACTTTCTTAAGCAACTTCTTTACTTGCTCAAATTGCAGATTAGTGTCCCTTCTAGAAGAAAAAAAAAGGAAAAAGTTAAAGGAATAATTGTCTCTTCACCAAGTTAAGGGAGATAATCTTTATTAGAAAAAAGAGAAGGATTGACTGTTTTAAGAAAATTAATTTAAAATACAGGAGTAATACTAATCTATAATTGGTATTATAATTGGTATAATCTATAATTGGTTAATAGTAGAATGCAATTCAGAGAAAGGCAGAAAATAGAACTGTTTATCTTGATTTAAGCAATAACTATGAACCTTTTCCCAGAAAAGATGAAACTAGACTCACTGAAGAGAAAGTAGTTGCTTATGTTTCAAAGAATAATTATGTGGATCCACAAAAGATGTCTTCTGAATATTTCAGAAGAGGAATCATCCAATGTTGGGAGGGATGTGGGAAATCTGGAATACTAATACAGTGTTGGTGAAGCTGTGAACCCATCCAACCTTTCTGGAGAGCAATTTGGAATTACACCCAAAGGGTGATAAAAATGTTCATACCCTTTGATCCAGTAATACCACTACTGGGTCTATACCCTGATGATATTATGAAAAAGGGTAAAAGCATTACTTGTACAAAAATATTCATACCAGCCATGTTTGTAGTGGCAAAAAATTGGAAATTGAGTGAATGTCCATCAACTGAGAAATGGCTAAACAAATTGTGGTGTATGTTATGGAACACTATAGTTCTATTAGAAACCAGGAGGGATGGGAATTCACAGAAGCCTGGAAGGATTTACATGAACTGATGTTGAGCTAGATGAGCAGAACCAGAAGAACACTGTACACTCTAATAGCAACATGGGGGTGATGATCAACCTTAATGGACTTGCTCATTTTATCAGTGCAACAATCAGGGACAATTTTAGGGTATCTGTTATGGGCAATAATACCTTCTGTAATCAAAGGAAAAAATTGTGGAATTTAAACAAGGACCAAAGACTATTACCTTTAATTTAAAAAAAGTTATCTTATTATGCAATTTTGCTATCTCTTATACTTTATTTTTTCGTTTAGGATATGATTTTTCTTCCAACACATTCGATTTTGTTCAATGTATAGACTATCAGACTGCCTTCTGTGGGGGGATGGGGGCAGGGAAGCCAGTTTAGGTAAAAATTGTAAAATTCAATAAAAAGAAAAATAACTTTAAAAAAAGAAAAAAAGATGATAAATAATCCAGAAAGAATCAAGGAAAGAAGAGACAAAGGTTTAGTAGTTTAATGACTCCTTGCTGTATCAAATGTTGACTCTTATGAATAATAGAAAGGTATAGTGTTATGGAACATTTGTTCTATTAGAAACCAGGAGGGATGGTTTTAAGGATGCAAATCTGGGTAGCTACAAAATTGTCAAACATAATGACGATTACACACTTTGGATTATTTTGGGATATATTATGCTGCCAGATAGAACCTAATGACTAATTATTATGAAGTTTTTGGATAAGAGACTGGAATTCCACAGGAGTAAAGGTGATCTTTTGATCTCTGATGCCATTTGGAACCAGGGACCTTAGAAAAGGAGTGATAGGTTGTTAGCCAATGAGAGCATGTAGCTAGAGAGTGGGAAAAACATTACTTGGAATTTTCCCATTGTATAAAGAATACTTTAAACTAAAAGGGGAAGAGGAAGGGGAAAACTGGTTTTTAAATATATTTACCAAGGTTGATAGTATAGAAGGAAGTGTCACCAAAAGCAGAAGAAAAATTCAGGTTTTCAACTTCAGACTTCTAATTCTCTTATACTTCAGTACATACTGGAGCCAGCTCTAATAGGCTTGAGAAAATTCACTGTCCATTTTCAATGTGATCATTTAAGAAAGAAAAAGGAATAAACATTATTAAGCACCTACAATTTGCTAGGCACTTTGCCAAGCACTTTACAATTACTGTATTATTTGATCCTCACAATAATTCTAGGAGGAAGTTGCTATTATTTTAAAAACATGTCCAAAACTGAACACATTACTTTTCTCCCCAAAAAAACAATTGAGGGTGCCATTATCCTCCTAGATTTGCAACCTAAGTGTTAACCTCAACTTCTCATTTTTCTCTCATCCTCCTGTATACAAGCTTTTGCTACATCCTACTAATTTTACCTTGATGACATCTGTTGAATACAGTTCTCTTCTAATACATCCACCTCTTTTTGTACCCTCTTCACCTCAGTTTTGGAGCATTATATTGGCCTCTTCTCCTTGCCTCTATTGTCTTCCTACTTTAGTCCATCCTCCACTTAGCTGACAAATTTATCTTCCTAAAGTTCAGGACTCACCATGGTCACACATACCCCTCCACCATTCAGTAAATTCCATTAGTTTCCTCTTACTTTCAGGATTAAATGTGAATGAATTGGACTTTAGAGGTCAATATTCTCTATCTGCTCTTAGTGGACAACAATTAAAATTTGGGAATTACCTTTAAAGATCTATGATTTATTGAGCACTCCTATGTGACCATTGAGCCAGAAAAATTAGGGAAACAGAGGACCTTTTGAAAGAGGAGATAGCTTCTGGCTCTCATTATTTTGGCTATAGTCTATACTTGACAAGATATGATTTTAAGTAGGAATTATGAACAGTAGCCTGGTAATCCTACCTATCTGGCAAGCTAGTTATGGAAATTTCAACCAGGTGAGTTTTTGTTAGGCTCCTGGTCTGCCTTTTTCTTCTGCCTTTTCTTTAGAAAGCAGTTTTATAAAGTCAAATATTGAGAGGTCTGCAAGTAGTGGCAGAAGTAACTATCTAAGTAGTTAGAACTGCAGTAGAAGAGGGCTTATAGTAAGGGAAATGTATATAACAGAAAAAGAGAGACCACTGTAAAGGAAAAACAAAATCAAGCTTGTCAATGTATTCAATCAATGCTAATTGGAGATGAAATGTAAAATGTCTAGTTAGTAGTTTTGTGGAAATTATTTCCCCACTAAGGCTTAACAATAAGCATCAAATAGCATACTAGACCAGTGGTTCTAAGTAACATCACTGAACTTTATTTTAATTATTCTGTTGATGCTCACTGTGATAATTAGCAATACTATGCTAGAGAAATGAAGCTTTATTCTACCAATATCTGTTTCATAATCATATCTTGTGTATTTTTATTCTTTCCTCCTTTCAGGGAAACTCAAACAAGAGTCTTAACTTTTACTATGTTTAACATAATACTTAGGATTCGGAGTTATAGGTGGGGTTATGGGTTGTTAATGTGCTGAAATATGAAAATGAAGTCCCATAAGTAGAGGGGAGATTTCCTCAGAGCTAAAATTGAGCAATTAGCAATATCTAGGTGCAAGACAGAGAGGTATAGGTCTCTAGCCCTTAGACTCCCAGCAAGGATATGCTTTATGCTAGACTAACAATAAATAAGATGGATCAATTCAGTCTCATCAGCAGCACATCTTATTGCAGTATCTATGAAAGTATGTATTTGGAATCAGGATGCATAAAAAAGCTACCTCCATTTAGATGAGCACACGTTTTGAGTCTAGCATAACATATCTGACAGGTCAAACGTGAGCTTTCTTTATATTTATATTTTCAAGACACAATTCATTTATACATTAATTACATAGTATATTGCTATTATAAGAATACAAAAATATCCTCCAGTGATGGCTGTAACTCTAATATCCAGGATAATATAGGTGTTTAAGATATTTCAAGCTCCTTTTGGGAGGAAATTAGATTGAATGGATTAGAGAAAAACTGATTAATGTGAAAACTGATTACTGTGAAATAATGCTGAAAGAGAAAGGAGTGAAAATATTTATCTATTTTGTAAGACTGGTTGTTCCCACTTTGAAGTGCTAGCTAGAGAATGCCAGTATACATGGTGACTAGTTCAATTTCATTAGCTAATCATAGTCTTAAGATTTGTAAAATTAAATGTATATTTAGAATTATATATTAGATATTATGTTTTATTTATATATTATAGAATTTTAGAATTATTCTATATTATAGAATTTAACACTTCAAGCAACTTCAATGATCAGTAAATTCAACCCCCTCATTTTTTTAGATGAGTATTCTAAATTTCACAAAAATGAAATACCTTGGTCAAAATCTCATAGCAAGAAGTCTAACACAGTAAATGCTATATAAATCTTAGCTATTATTATTAAAGAGCAAAGCCAGGTCATAGAATTCAGAACATTCATTCCTCCCCTTTTTTCCCTCCCCCAAGACATTGCACTTTCAGTACTGCAAAACCATATTGTGCCCATTTTACAGTGGTGAAACTGTGTTCTGAGTGATTTAAGTCTTTTGCCTATAATCAGAGTTGTGTAGCTGAAGCAGGATTCGAACTTCAAGGGTATGATTATAATTCCAGTTCATTTTTTATCTCTATCTAATTTGTCTACCATCTGTCTAATAAAAATATGGCCCATAGTATCTCTTGTTCATGAATATAGACACAAACTTACTGGGAACATCTCATGCATTAGTCCATTAGGGGTAATGTACAAGATTATGTTCAAAAGCATCCAATCTTTGTGTGAGACTAGCTTAACTTGGTTGAAGGAAGTAGAGTTCTCATAGTTATGTCTAAAAGATGTGAAAAGTTAACTTCTTTTATTCCTTTCCATTGATCTCTATCATTCTTCCTCTAAATAGCTTAAAGACTAAAATGAGAGTTCTTTAAAAAAAATGGGGAAATTGACTCCACCTAGAGTCACCACCTCCACACTCATCAGCATTCTCCCATCTCTTTCCTCATCACTATAGATAGTACAGATAGATAATTTCAATTATTTCCTTCCAATTTCCCCTTCAGAGACCCATAGGGCAAAGTGCTAGTTGTTCAAGGTAACATCCTAGATTCATTTTTTCTGAGCTTCTTTACTATGTTTAATTGCTTTAACCACTAAGAATTCCTGTTGGGCATTCAATTTCTTTCTACATTCTGACTGCTAATATAATTTCAGGCCACAAATCTCCTATCAAATCTTAGATTCCTGTGATATTTTCCCCTAACTAGATGCCTATTCCTCCTAAAAGTCTCTTCATTCAATCCATGTTTAAGGTTTAAGTTATATATTTTTCCATGTAGAAAGTGCATGGGTGCATATGTGTGTGTTTGTGGTTTCTATATGTGGTGCTTCTCTATATATAATATATATGTAGTTTGTATAAATGTATATACACATATATATATAATGTACATATACACATATATCTGCATAGATATGTCTAGATGAATCTTTCAGGAAGCAATTAAAAGATAGCTCTGGAAACTTATTCAACCAAGAGGAGGAGGAGTCCATCAGGAGAGTAAGAACTTGGAAACTTAAGGCCGATCCACTGTGTTCTACACAGAAAGAGAATACTGGAATACTTTTAGTCTAGGGAAAATAAGTTTTTATTTCAAACTATTTTTTTTTCTGGTCGCTATTACTTAATGGGAAAAATATATCCCAAGCTACATTCAAAAGCTTGACTTCCTATCAAATGCTATTTAAATAAAGACCATTCCTTTATTGAATAGTTTAAAAATGCATTTATCCAAGCTGGTAGGAAATAGAAATTAAAGAGATCGAAATATGGCAGACAATTCGCAGAGAGGATGAACTCTTGCACTGGGAGTGAGATATCTCAACTCATCAGGGAGATCAAATCCTGCATCTCACCCAGTGATTAATTTCCTACACTCCAGAGTGGCAAGTTGGAAATAGGGGCATGCTACAGGCATTAGATACTCTGCATGCTGGCTTTTCCCCACAGTCTTTTTCTCCCTCTAGAGGCACCTCCCCTGAAGAGAGCCTGGAACTCATGTTTGTGTGTTTGTGTCTGTGTGTGTGTGTGTGTCTGTGTGTGTGTCTGTGTGTGTCTGTGCGTGTGTGTGTCCACTATTAAAATTAGAGCCAGAAAAAGGAAAAAAAAACTTATTTCCCAATTTCTTTCCAATTTATCTCTTCACATGGGCAGAAAGTAGATCTTATCCAAATGCCCAGACTTAAGTCCCAGATTACACATGTATTATTATTTATTTGTTTCTTCATTTGGAAAAATGCAAGGTTTTCCCAAAGTTTTAATGCAGTTACCTGTTATCAAAAGATTTAAATTGTATTAAGAGTTTGGAACATGCTATATAGAATGAGTGAACGTGGTGTCTGTAAAATAGAGATAAAATTGATTGATTAACAGATCAACAAAGTTGGAAGTATATTAGAAACCACCATATCTAACTTTTTCAATTTATTTATGGAGAAATGGAGTCCTGACCAAGTAAAATAACATCCTCAAAGTCTACAGCTATTAAGGGGTCTTAAATTTCAACACAATGTATGCTTTAAAGCAGATTAACATTTGTCAATGAAAGAGACACACATCTGAACTTCTTCCCTACCAGATTTTTAGCTATTCTTAGTTATCCTCAAGTTCTAGTTCCTCAACAGAGTTTTTATTTCTTCTTTGTCTGTGCTTCTATCATGCTTATACTTGTGAAATTCATTTCACTCCTAACAGATGCTCCACTGGGCTATTTAGATGTGTCAATTTTTTGCACTTTTTATTTGGCTGTGAACTCCTTAGGGCTAAGAATTGTGTCTCATTCATCTGTATATCTCCCATTGCTCCTAGCACAGTATTGTGCATAGAGTTAATGTTCAGAAGACTTGTTGATTAAATGACTTGTTATATTTTTAAAAAATAGGTTGTTTCTTCATGATTAGAATGAAGCTTATAATCCCAACTCAATTCTGTCTTGAAAAATGACAGAAACACCTGGGAGAGAGAGGGATCATATCTCTTCCTCCTTTTTTCTGCTTGGTGTATCAATCTATCAAATAGCTCAATTTCCAGCACCCCCACCCCCCATCTGACAATAATAGGAGACATTGGAAGTCATGAAAACCTGGGTTCAAATCTTGCCCATTACACTTCAGGACCAACAATAAATCACTGAATTGGAACGATGAATTATAAATAATTCATGATAAATGATCTGTCTTGTAAAAGGTTTGCCATACAAATCTGAGAAGAGATATTACAATTAAGAAATTATTGATGGTAGGTGTTCTTTTGAGTTGATTTTATTATGTTTGAAAATAATAATGCTAATAGTGATAATGTTTCCATTTTCTCAGCAATGAAATGGAAATGGTAATACTAATAGAAGCTGCCTTAGAGAATTAATATAAGGGACCAATGAGATAATGTATATTAGGTTCTTAAAAATTCCCTTAAAGCCTTATATAGTTGTCAGCCATTAGTTTTTATGGCAGAAAGTGATTGTTTGCTGTTCATTTGTTCATTCATGTTCTACTCTTTGTGACCTTATGAACCATAGCACATATGTCTGGCCCTCCTAACCTTTGCTATGCCAAGAGCTGTTCAAATTTATGTTCATGGTTCCATGACACTACCTAGCCATTTCATTCTCTGTCATCCCTTTTACCTTTTGTCTTTAATTTTTCTCAACACTCCAAAGAGTCCTTTCTTTTCATAATATAGCCAAAGTATTTAAGCTTCAGTTTTGCATTAATTTTTCCAATGACTTTCCTCCCAAAGAAAAAAGTCTTTTAATTTTATAGTTGTCATCACTATCTGCAGTAAAAGAAAAATATATATATTTAAAAATAAAGTGTAGTATAACTTTAAATGTGAGGATATCAAAAGCAAACTTTTTCAAAGCCTACATATCACCCTCATTCATTTCCTTCACCATGAATCCTTTTTCTCTTTCTACATGACTTTACTTCTATTTGGAGAAGGAAACTGAAGATTATGTGAGTCATCAGGGATGTATTAAATGGTCCTTTAGGAAGTGGAATGATTTTATCTACTATAGTAATCTGTTTATTTGGTTTAATATCTAGAGAGATATAGACATTGGGAGGATGAGTGAACAAATGAATTTTAAAAATGGATAAATCATTGACTATCTGCCAAATGTCATGCTAAACATGAAGGATACAACTGAAAAAAATCAAATTAATTGCCGCATCAAGAACTGACATTCTAAAAAGGAAGATTAAAGCATACAGGATACAGCACAGACAGAGAAAAAAATGTAAGAAAAGTCATGGGAATGATAGGGGAAGTCACTGGGCATGTTCTTTCAAGGAATGGTAATGCTATTTCTGTTCCCATAGATCTTGGCATGTAAAGCAGGGGGAAAAGGGAGATATTATAAAAGAATGGTAGTAAGGAAGATAGCCATAGTGAAGCATGGTTGATCTGGAGTTAGCTGAATATGGTGAACTCTCACCAATCAGAAGTATACAACTCCTGGACAGGGCAAGGGAAACTGGTTAGAAGTGGGAAAAGCAGACTAGTAGCATAGCAAGTAGCATAACAAGATATTACTGGAGTAGCTTTATTTAAAAGTGAAAATTGTGATATTAAGTTTTTAACAACTCATAAAAGTCTATATTACTGGTTATTCCTGAAAAAATTTTAACTTAAATTGCTTCATCTTGTTTATGGCAATATGTTTGATGTATGGCACTACTTGAGATGTGGGGTGGAATGTGGAGACATCCACATATTTCCAAAATAAAACCCATTATTTGGTTCCTTGATAGAAAACTCCAAAAAATGCTAAAGGGTATGACAAGACATATATTCATGGGTCACTTAACTTCCAGTGGTCCATGTACTCCCAGCTCAATGTGTTGGCAGTTACCATTATCTTAAAGAAAATCACTTTATATTACATAGAAATGAAATTGACTTTCTTTCACTAAAGGCACATTTGCTTCAAAATCTTTTCTTTTTCAGTGGACGGAGGCAGGTGGTGTGAATTGTAAACAGCAAAAGATTATGAAAATAACTGAGAATCTTGTACAGCTTCCAGCATTCCAACATAAATATTTGCAGAAGACTGGTCCAAATTCCAACCAAAGAAGGAAATGTTGGATTTGTGCTTCATGTCACAGAAAGGCAAAGCACAATGTTACTTTTTCTCTGAGATAACTAATTACTTAATTATAGATAGTAGCATTGTTTTCACTACTCAATAAGCCTAGTCAAAAGAATACCCACCAACAAAAAGAATAATGAACAATGTGGTTATTTGCTCATTTGTAGTACCTCTTTACCATCTGGGAGAGTATCTTAAAGGGGAAAAATTAGGCATCATTGAGTTTAATGTTAATAATTTAATACATTCACATCTAACAAGCAAAATGTCATTCAGTCACATTCAACTCTTCATAATCCCATTTGTAGTTTTATTGACAAATATACTAGAGTGGTCTACTATTTCCTTCTCCAACTCATTTTACACATGAGAAAACTGAGACAATTAGAGTTAAGTGATTTACTCATGGTCACAAAGCTAGTAAGTGTGAGGCTGGGTTTGAACTCAGGTCTTCCTGAATCCTCACTAGGTGTTTTATACACTGTGCTCCCAGCTGTCCTTAATAAATGATTTATGTACAAGGTAAACTGGAGCTAATCCAGAGGGAAAGGAAATAAAGACTTCTTGCAAAAAGTGGGATTTTTGCTTAGACTTGAAGCTAAAGATTTTTATCTCCAGTGCTTTGCACCTATAACAACAACATTAAAAATAACTACAGTAGCCAGCATTTATAAATTGCTTACCATATGCTAGAACTATGCTAAATGCTTTACAAATATTATCTCATTTGATCTTCACAACAACCCTAGGAGGTAGGTGCTATTATTCTCTTTTTATAGCTTAGGAAACTGAGGCAAACAGAGGTTGCATAATTTGCCCAAAGTTTCTGAAGCTAGAAAGTCTCTGAGGCTGAATTTGAACTCAGATCTTCTTCACCCTGAGAGTAGCATTCTATTCATTATTCCACTTATATTTGATTTATTGATTGATTGATTCAGGAAAAGATAATTCCTTTCAGCAAGCTTTGAGATCCTTGGAATCCCTTTGCTTTTTTTCTTAAATTTACACAGATTTTTTTTAATACATGAGATTAGCAAGTCCCAAAGCTTTAAAATGGTGCTCAAGATACATTAAAAGGACAAATATAGACAAATAACATTTAAATTTTGATTCTTCCAATTTGCAACCATCATGGTTTCTTGTATAAAATTTAACTATTCTGTATGTAAAAGAATTAAGTAATCATATTATCAATCAATAAGCATTTGTTAATGTATCTACTGTTCACCAAGAATTGTTCTACAAACTACCCTACCTTCTGTGCTTTAGCTAACTCCTTTTAATAACATTTTCTTAAAGTACTGAAAGTTTTCTTTGTGATATTCATAACAACTAAATCCCCCCCTTCTAATCAGGGAAAATAAAAACAGCTATCCCAGGTAATAGTCAATTCTAATTATATGAAACAAAAAGGAAGAAATTCTGAAGCAAAGTTAGAAAGCACATAGTTTTGCTGTTTGGCTTTTTTTTGTGTTAGAATTTTAAAAGTATTTGCTTAAAAAAACAAAGATAATCTGGAAACACCATTGGGAAAGACTTTATCTTCTCAAAAACATGTTCCTTTCCTTCATATATTCATCAATTAATTACTGTATCAAGCAGACTACTAGCTCTGACTTCTGAGACAGTAAAACACTTCCCATTAGTGTAAGACCTAAGAGGCAACAAAGGAGATCAAAGTCCAGATCACAGACAATGTTACAACTTTCTTTCATTTAATTCCTAACAGATATCTTAGTACTGTATATATTCACAAAGGAGGTATTATACAACTTTGGGATTAGATGATCTTTAATGAATACTATAATTTACTGGGATATCAATAGTCTGATATAGACACCCTTATTTCTAATTATTAAAAGTGTGATGTGAAAAATTCTATTTTTTTGGCTCAGCTAGAAAATTCTAGTAGCAAATATCAAAAGTAAGGTGATGTTATAGAACATATACTGGACAAAAAGTCAAAAATCTCAGAATATCAATGTTTAAGTCCTGGCTCTGCTATTTGCAAATTATCTCCTTGTGGACAATTTTCCTCCTCTGAAGAATGAGTCTTTTCAAATGAGGATAGAAAGAGGTAAGCATGCTAGATGATCTCTAAGACCCATTCCAGCTTTGTCTATAAAATGACCAGGGAAGCGTAACTCCTTTAAAGTATGTCCCCTTCTTTCTTATTTCGACTACTAAATTCCTGCCATGTACCATACCACCTCCAAGCACTTCCCATGAAAGTATTATGTAATTTATATATTCTGCTCTTTTGAAGAAAATGGGAATTGATGGACTCAATGAGCAAGAAATTTCAGAAGGCATTTGAAAAACAAGGACCAAAAATGCAATCATCATGTAGAAGTATTACATATACATACAGTAGCAGAGAAAACTCATGCCCTATGTCAAGTCTAAATACCCCCAAAAGAACAATTTTAAACTAATATTTTAGTAAAGGGTAGAGTCAAGATGGTTGAGTAAAGGCAGGGATTCACCAAGCTTTCCCCAGACATCTTGAAATACCTTTAAATAATGAATCTAAACCCATACTAGAGTGGCGGAACCCACAAAAAGACTAAGTGAAACAATATTCCATCCCAGGATAACTTAGAAGATCTGTATGATGAATCTGATACTCCAGGGTGAGAGAGGAGTGCAGAGTAGGGCAGGAGGAGGAGCACACCAGAGCAAATGACCCCAGAAATCCAGGAACAGCCTGTGGAATGACTGGGTCAATGGCAGTGATGGAGGTTCCATATCACTCATTCCAGAGATTGCCAATAACAATATGGAAGGTCAGCAGGAAGTTTGCAGCACCAGGGTAAGAATGCAGCACAGTCTACTGCAAGCCTCAGTAGCTCAGACCCCAGAGGACCAGGAACAAGCCTCAAGAGTCACTGATTCAGCAGTGGCAGCTGCTTCCAAATCTCTCAATTCATAGATGATAAGAAGATTAAAAGGACCTTGCAGAGGTATCTTTGCTATCATATAGGTAAAACCCTGTTGCTTTGTCCATACTCAGATTTGAGTCATAGTCCCAGTACTAGGGAATAAGCAGAAGCACAACAAAACTTCTTGCCACAGTAGTGTATGAACCTTCCTCACAGAGCACCCAAAGACCAGAGCATAGATCTGGAGAGTGGTACAAACCTCTCCTTAAATCATAGGACCCTGGAAGAATTGAAAACTTGCAAATTCCTAGACATATTTCTGAAAAACAGCTGCCAAAAAAAACAAAGCTTATTACAGTGCACCCTCAAACCTGGAAGCAAGTCCTACCTTGACAAAGAGTTAAGATCAAGTCATAGGCTGGGGAAATGAGCAAACAATAGAGGAAAAAATATGACTGTAGATAATTCCTTTTCTGATAAGAAAGATCAAAATACATACTTATAAGAAGATAATAAAATCAAAGCTTCTGTATCTAAAGCCTACAACCAAACTATGAATTAGATTTAGGCCATGGAAGAGTTCAAAAATCAAGTAAGGGAGGTTCAGGAAAAATTGGGAAGAGAAATGAGAATGATGCTGGGAAAACCAGCTTAGCAGAAGGGACACCAAAAAATACTGAAGAAAATGACATCTTAAAAAAACAGATGGGGCTAAATGAAAAATAAAAGTAAAAAAATTCAATGAGAAGAATACTTTAGAAAGCAGAATTGGCCAAATGGAAAATGAGATACAAAAGTTCAATGAAGGGGAGGCTAGGTGGCATAGTGGATAAAGCACCGGCCTTGGAGTCAGGAGTACCTGGGTTCAAATCTGGTCTCAGACACTTAATAATTACCTAGCTGTGTGGCCTTGGGCAAGCCACTTAACCCCATATGCCTTGCAAAAAACTTTAAAAAAGTTCAATGAAGAAAATAATTCCTTAAAATATAGAATGGAGCAAATGGAAACTTATGATTTTGTGAGAAATCAAGAAACAAAAACAAACAAAACCAAAAGAATGAAAAAACTCAAAGAATATGAAAAATATCTCATTGGAAAAGTAACTGACCTGGGAAATAGAAAGATAATTTAAAAATTATTAGACTACCTGAAACCATGATCAAAAAAGAGTCTAGACATCGTTTTTCAATAACTTATCAAGTAAAATTGGCTTGATAGTCTAGAAGTAGAGAGTAAAATGGAAACTGAAAGTATCTACCAATCACCTCCAGAAAGCGAACCTAAAATGAAAACTGCCAGAAATATTGCAGCCAAATTTCAGAGGTCCCAGATCAGGAAAAAATATTGCAAGCATCCAGAAAGAAACAATTCATGTTAAGAAAAGAGGGTGATGAACAGTGTCAAAGATTGCAGAGAGATCACTGAATATAGCACTTAAGAGATCATTGGTAACTTTGAAAAGAGTCATTTAGTTGCCTACAGAAAGAGAATTGTAAGAGAGATGTTTCAAAAATCTAGAGAGATTCTAAGAGATTAAGACTGTGGGAAGAGTGAAAGATGTTCCTTTTCTGTCCCAACTTGTCTCCAAAGCTCCATTATTCTGTATATATTTATATTTAATTATTTATACTCATGTTTCTCTTCCCCAATTGAAAAAAAAGTTTGTTGAGAGGATTATTTACCTTTTTGCCTTTATATTCCCAATGTTAATACAATATATTAGTATATAGTAGGAGTTTAATATATGTTTATGAAATTAATTTGAGGTCATGTCCAGAAGAACATTCCATGGTTTAATCAAAGTTGAGTAAAACTATCTTGGTTTTTAAAAAATATATATCATTGAAAATTGTGTGCCCCATTTTTTCCTGCTGGTATAAAATATATGCTTTGGATGAAGATTGGATAATAAATATCCCTAGCATATCACTGAACACAAAATTATAATAAACAAAAAATTATCAACTAATAGTAATGGTTAGACTCTGACTCCAAATAGCAACTCACAAGTCACATGGAGTCTTTCTATATATTCTCTGCCATTGGGGGAATCAAATATATGAACCTTTCCCTTTATATCTTTGAGTGGCTAGTTAGGACAAATCAAAAGGCTTACAGAATCTGAAATGAACTCTTTGTGTTCATATGGTAGGGTAGAACTCTGAGACGCTTTAAATATTGTGATAAAACTGTTAACATGAATCTACACAATCATTTTCTGGTTGACAGTGCATCTTAGTTACCTCATTTGAACCAAGCAAAGACCAGGATTGTAAACACAAGAGAAGAGAATCCTTCCCTAGAGGAGAGTTCCATTTCTTCCTAAGACCATGATCTACATTTTCATTTTCAGGGTCACTTCTATGGACTCATAAGACTACATATAACTTTTCTTAAATCCAGTTAGATTACAATGGCAACAGTCAAAATAGTGGAAAATACTTTACAAAATGCAGCTTGACATTCAATGTCAAGGTTTCTTCTGCCAGATTACTCCTGGAAGATTGGCAATGATCTATTTCCCTATATTCTCCCAACCCCCAAGTTCAAGTTTTCTTCTAGGCCACAAATGAACTACAGGAAGTTTGAATTGTCCCAAGGGACTGAGTAGTATTCTACAATGCATTTTCCCCCATCTCTCCAGCCCACTCACACACTGCTGTGTGCTGCTCTTATCTGCCTCAAGCTGTGTGACCTTCCCCATCCCTCTCAACAGGAGGGCACATTTTCCCATGGTGATAAATGAACTTTACATTAGGACCCCAGAGCTATTTATACTATAATGATCTGAGCCAAATCCTTTAGGTAAAATTAAAACTCCAGTTCATTTTGAACTGAAAATAAAGCCTATCAAAAATACTTATGTATATTCCCAGTGAAGTTGTTCAATGCCCTTAAGGATGGATGAAAAGGACAAGAAGACACCTTTGGATTCCCAACAAGTCCCTGACTCTATACAAGATTGTAACTGAGAGATGATAATACTATTACTAAATAATGTTGTAAAAATAGTCATTTGTTTAGGTACTAACATGTGAAGGTCACAGGATATAAAGACTTTTATTTTACTTTATCATAACAATGATCTTGAAGGTTCCTTCCAACTCTAAAATTCTGAATTCCCATTTTATACATGAAGAAACAAAGTTCAGAGGAATCAATGTCTCACAGATAAAAATTTTTGAGGAGAAATTTGAACCAAGGTCTTCCTAATGCCAAGTTTAACCCTCTCTTTATACATCTCACTTTTGACCTCACCTGTCAGAAAATAAAAAATTATGCAAGGGATGAAACTGTTTCCTCATCTATTATACTTTGTTTAGTGTGCAGGGGATTCAATAAATAGTTTCTATGATATTATAATGACCAACCTTGCCTTCATATTCACAATCTAGAAAAAAGAAAAAGGGAAGAAAATACTTTCTCATCATTCGAGCAGTGACCTAATCAACATCTCAACAAGTCCTCATATTCTTCTGGTCCATTGGAGTTAATATTAGCATTCTGGAAGGAAGATGAGGAAAAAGGGAAATGTGGAAGGAAAGAGAGAATAAAGGAAGGGGGGGAAAGTAAAGAAGAGAAAGAAGGAGGTAGAGATAGAAGGAAAGGAAGGAAGAAGGGAAAAGGAAAAGAAAAAGGGAGATAAGAAAGGAAGGAGTCAGGGAAAGAAGGAAAGGGGAATAAAATAAAAGGAAGGGAGAAGAGAAAGGGAAGTAAGAGAGGGATCAAGGAATGAGGTAAAGAGAGAAGAAGGAAGGAAATAAGGAAGAAAGAGAAAAAGGGAAGGAATGAGGGAAGAAATGAAGGAAGAAGAAATGCAAAGAGGAAACAAGTATTTTTCAAACACCTACTATAAGCATTAGATAATATCTGATTTGATCCTTACAATAACACTATAAATTAGATATTATTGTTGTATTATTATTATTATTATTATTATTATTATTATTTTCATTTTACAATTTTGCTATGAGGTAGATATGGGTTTGGTACCACAGACTTTCCCAGAGTTATACAGTTAGTATCTGGTTTCAAATATGAACTTCGGTATTCCTACCTCCAGGCTCAGTGCTCTACTCACAGTTGGCTGGTTCTTGTCTGTCATTATCAAAGACAACTAAAATGACATCACCATGTTAGAAACAAATTACAATGCACTGAGCAGGGCCAATATGAGCTCAGAATACTCTACCACAAGTACAATACAAATAGTCTTTGTGATGGCCTGGGATGCTTACTCTAAACTTATGAATGTCATGTTTCCTTTGAACTGCCTCATTTCTGCCTTGCTCATAGAGCACAGCACCCTCTCTGATATATATATATATATATATATATATATATATATATATATATATATATATACTCTATTCTGGGTGGTCCTGTACCAGTGCCTGTCATGCTGCACAATCAATTCCAAAAGTTTTTTAAGAGAGACCTTCAGAGTGTCATTGATCACTTTTTCTGAACCTCCTGTCAGTATTTGCCCTGTGTGAGTTCTACACAAAACAATCTTTTTTGGCAAGTATACAATTGGCATTCAAACAATATGGCCAGTACATCATAGTTGTGCTCTCTATAGTAATATCTGAATGCTTGGCAGTTTAGTTTGGCAGTTTAGAAAGGACTCAGTAGCTGGTATCTTATCTTAGCAGGTGATCTACAGAATCTCCCTAAAACAATTTAAATGGAAGCAATTCAGTTCCTGCCATGCCACTGATAGTTTCACAGGTATACAACAAGATCAGTACAATAGCTCTGTAGACCTTCAGTTTGATACTTATTCTAATACCTCTTCTCTCCCTTCCTTTCTTTCAGAGCCTGCCAAATACTGAGCTAGCTCTGACAACATATGTGCATTCACTCTGTTATGAATGTGTATATCCCTGGAAAGTATGCTGCCAAGTAAATGGACCTGTCCACGGTACTCAAAACTTTTCCATTTGCTGTAACCATGGTTCTATATATGGATGGTGTGGTGCTGGCGGATGGGAGCACCTATATTTTCTTAGTATTATTTGTTAGGCCAAGATTAACCCAAATAGCAGAGAATCAATCCATCCATTGTATCTCAATTTCAGAGACTGCAAAACTCTGCAAACATCTACAAACAGAAGATCATGCACCAATATTACCTCCACTTTGGTCTTAACATGTAGCCTTTTCAAGTTGAAGAATTTGCCAGCAGTACAATAGTTAATCTTGAGGCCATGCTCAGCCTCAGTGAAGGCCTTTGATAACATAAGTGAAAACATTATGCTAAAAAGCATGGGAGTAAGGACACAGTCTTGTGTCACTATTGTTGACTGACAATTCATAAGAGCATTGTCCACTATCCAGAATCTGGGTAAGCCCGTTCTGGATTTTAATTGCTGTACAATGCTGATGAACTTCTCTGGGCAACCAAGTGTGACATAATTTTCCATAAGACCTCACAAATTACAGTATCAAAGACCTTGGTCAGGTCTACAAATATATTCAGACCTCTGTTCTCCTCCTGGAAATTTTCCAGGAGTTGTCAGGCAGCAAATACCATATCAACTAACTGTTCCTCAGTCATTTCTGAAGCTACACTAACTATCAGGTAAGTGACATCCTCCAGGTGAAGGATCAGTCTGTTGAGGAGTTTTTGGCAAGAATCTTGACAGAAATCTTGATTAAGATAGAAACACCCCTGCTATTGTCACAGGACAATCTATTCCCTATACCTTTATACAGTCATACAATGGAGGTATCATTGAATTCCTGGGAGATAACCTCCCCATGCCATACAATCTGGAAAATTTCAGTCAACTTTAGTATGAACAATGCACTCCCCACCTTGTAAATCTCAGCTATAATAGAAACAGCAATAGGTGCTTTGCCATATGAAAGGAACTTCTTCATTTGAAACTTCAGTTAGAAATGGATTGACTTTAACTGGTGGTAAATGTCTTCTGCATTGATTGATGATGATCTTTTAAGAATATTATGAGGGGCAGCTAAGTGACAAGGAATAGAGCAATAGTGCTGGAGTCCAGAGGACCTGATTTAAAATCTGGCTTCAGGCACTTAATATTTAGCTATGTGAAGCTGGGCAAGTCATTTAACTCCATTAGCTTGACAAAGAAAAGAACACAATGGGGGTGTTCAGCCCATTTCTTTAAGATTATGTCTCTTTGACTAATCAACTAATCAGCACTGAGTAGTTGAGCTGCACCAAATATATGTGGTCCTTAAATTGCTGCAGCACATCATAAAGCACTTTGGATTGTTAGTATTTGCATAAAACTTAATTTCATCTGCCTTCTTATTAGGTTAAGAATCCTGCATTTAAGTTTCACTTGTACTTTACTTTTGATGGAATTAAATGCTGTCTTCTAAGAAATGGATCAACTATTCTGCTGGGAAACCTCCTGTGGAATTCTTGATTTGCATTTTAGCAAATTCTATATTTCTTCATGATTTTCATCAAACCAGTCTTGATATTTACAATTGCTCTGACCCGAAGAGAAAATGCAGTGCTGTACACCAAATCTTTAAAAGTAACCCACATCTTTTCTGCTCCATTGAGATCAACTGAGTGATGGCTCAACTTCCCCTCCAAGTTAGTAAAAAACTGTTCCTTCTCAGAGAAGTAGTCTAATCACTTGACATTAATTCTTTTAGTAGTCATTTTGCCTTGAGGTAACTGCTTTGGTCTAATGTGAATATATACAGTTTGGAAAGGAAGAGTCTGTGATCAGTCCGGCACTCTGTCCACATATTACCTTCAATATTCATATCCTATCTCTCCCTTCTTCTTACAATCACATAATAATCCACTCTACCAATTGGCAAACACCCTCAAAATAAGAAGCAGAAGAACTGAAAAAATATGGAGGAATATAGGGGAAGAGAGAGGTTTAGTTGATTAGCATCTAAATATCAGTCAACCATGTGACTAGACTATCAAAAAAGCTAAATGTAATTTTAGATCACATCCACTTAATGTTCAAAAGCAGGCAGACTATAGCTGGAGGACCATATTGTGTTCAGCTCTGGGCTGAACAAAACACTGAGAAGCCAATATGTCCAGAGCAAGGTAACCATGATGAGACGGTTAGAGATTGTCATATAAATAGAGATTATATTTGGGTTATCTGTATATCTGCATGGGTTTGTCTAAATGCATCTTGTGGGAGGCTTCAGTAGATATCTCATCAATCTTGTCCATTCCTTTACTAGTAAAACTTTGATTCTTGATTGGAGGGAAGCACCAAAGAGACTATGAGACTGAGACTGACCCCACACTATAACCCTCTGAGAAGTGATACTATAATTGAATATGTATCTGTACTATTCCCCTCTTCAAATATTGCTATTATGCTTCTTTTCTGGTTGCTATCCCTTGAAAAGGAAAAAGTGCTATTTATATATGGTGCTTTAAACTCTCCTACCAATTTCTAGGAATATAATATATCACAAATAGTGAATAGTGAGTAAACTCAGTTATCCAAACAGATAACAAAGAGAAATCAGATAAATTATACGGACAATATATAGCCTGAATGAGCTCACCTGTTGTGAGTAATCTTTCTCAATTCAACTAAGGCAGAATCTGATCTCTCCTGGGGGAACTTGCCCAAAGACTCTAGAAAATTAGGGAAATGTTGAGATATCAGCTTCCCCCTACATGTCAGCCTTCCATATATTTTTCCTTCTCTCCCTTGAATCTAAAATTCCATGTATCTTTTCTCAAAATAGAAAGATTGGCTGTCTTTCCTCTCCTATTCTTGCTCCTTTAACCTTCCCATGGGCATGAAACCTCAAGTCATTATGTTTTACACTAATGAAGAGAATCCTATAAAAATACTCTGGCCTTGAAACCAAGGTTACATAAGAATCACCTGAAGGAAAATTGAGATATTTAGACTGGAAAAGAGAAAATTTAAAGGAAACAAAATTTCTGTCTGCAAGTATTTGAAAGTCTGTCAAGTGGTAGAGGGAATATAGATATGTCCTTCTAGTCCCTAAGGGTAAACCTAGGGGCAACGGGTAGAAGCTGGGAAGAGAAATATTTGGACTTGTTATAAATGTACAACCTCTCTAGTTTATGCCCTAAAAATTAGCCCTCACAGGTACAAATTGGATCCTGCAGTAGGGATGTTTCTATTTTCATGTTTTAGAGGAGCTAATAGATATAGACTCCTAGAACTATAGCTCACTGGCTCCCACTGTGCATAGCTATAATAGTATTAGTAGTAGTAATAGCAATAATAATAGTAATAATAATAACTAACATTTCCATTGCATTGATTATGTGTCAGACACTATGCTAAATACTTTGTAGATATTATTTCATTAGATCCTCACAATAACTCTGGAGTTACCTTATTTTCTAGATGAAGAAACTGAGGCAAGCAGATTAATTGATTTGCCCAAGATCATACCCAACACTTAGTAGAAAGCAGATTTGAACTCACTTCTTCCTAATTTCAGGCCCAGAATCATTACCAGCCTACAATAATCAATTATACACAATTAACTCCTAGAATAGACATTTACTAAGAGTTATAATTCCATCAGAGAAAGAATTTTAAAATTTATTCAAAAAAATTGGGTGAGAGCACTTTGCTAGCACATTAATATCTCATTATCTGTGATTATATCAACTGAGCTAGGGGAAGGGGGTTCCAATACAGACAAAAACACCTCCTTCTTTACATGAGGAATATCCCTTTATGATATATGTCCCTATATGAAATAGCTTGATTCAGGAGATATGGACCTGTAATCCTTTCATTGGAGGCTACCATAGGCTAAATGACCTCTTATTAGAGACATAGTGGAGCAGAGTCATATAGATGCCCACAGTTCCCATTCAACTCTGAGTTTCTGTGATCTGTCATCAAATCAACCTGAAAGAAACAAAATAATGCTGCTACTACTACTACTACTACTACTACTACTACTACTACTACTGATAATAATAATAATAATAGTAATCTCTAATAAAGAAAATTTTTATTTGATCCTCTAAAATTATTCTGAATCTCCAGAAAGCACTTAGAATCTCACACTGATCCTTTTGCATTGGAATGTTCAAAGGGCAATGATTTCTTCATATTGGCTGTCTCTCATACTTCCTCCCATCTCAACTCTCTACAGCATATGAGTTAATGTCTCTTGTTGGTTTTGTTTTCTCTTATCACTTAAATGAGAGATGTCACATTACAAGGATAAGAGTTGACTTTTAATAAAATAAAACTAATTAATTGTTCTCTAAAGAATAGAAGAACAAAAAGAAAAAGCTTAAAAGCTAATATGAAGAGGCTAAAGCTAATGCACATCTTCAAAAAGAGGCTTAGGTGCTATCAGTCAGGTATTTCATAATCTTTCATACTCTCTCCACTTCAAAAGCTAAACTTAACAAGATGCCAAAGCTAATATTCAAGTTAGATTCTTTCTTTTGGCTCCACAGGGCATGAGAAGCCTTTCCCTGAAAACATGCAAGGGAGATATTTTTCCATCCGCCCCCCTCGTGGAAATAGTCTCAAATGAAAGGAAATAAAATTATTTTGTGAACTATGGACTATTCTGATGTAGTGATTTTTATTTCAGTTCAATTGCATTAAAAATATATTTACTTGGTTCCAGTTTTAACTGGTTCTCTGTAGTGGTGCTTGCAGGGAGAGAAGAGAAAAGAAAATCAGCTTCAGTTCAATCTGCAGATCCAAGTGGAATTGATATTTGGGTTTGGATAAGAGTTCTGAAATTATTTCTATTTTAATTTCTATCTTCAGTTTCTACTTCCCTTCTGCTGAACAGTATAGAAAGAAAGAGGAAACAGATATCAGAAAAGTCCATGAAATATATCATGTAGTATTAATGGATGCCTCATGATTCTTCCACTTCTTTAGTCCTAATATATATGATTTTCCTTATATACTCTGTTCTGGCCATATTAATCTACCCCTTTCTCATTTCACTATTCTCTGTCTCTGTCAGTGTTGGATTGACAGTCTGAGGAACTAGTTGTGAATTCTCACTGTGCCTGGGTGATCATGAACAAGATTATCTAGGTTTCACTTTCCTCATCAGTGAAATCTGTAATTCCAATTCACACAGAGGACTTCACCATGTAGGGGTTTGGAAAAGTACTTAGAAAATTGAGAAAGATCTTGATTAAAATCCCACCTCAAACACTATGTCACTATGGTTAAATCATCTAACATTTCATATAATAAAGCATCTTTTCCACAGATTTGGTCAGAGATGCAAATGAGATAAAGTATATAAAGTGCTTTTCCAATCCTCTCCCTATTCATATAAATGTCTTACACAATAAATCCCCCTCAGTGGGATGTTCAAGGCTCCCTGCCCCTCAAACAAGGGATCCAATGTGATACCTAATAAGGAGGTCAGGAAGCTCCAGATTAATTATCTTAAGAATTAATAATCAAATTGAGATACTCACATCAAAGCAATCTACAGCAGCAGCCAGACATTATATTCAATTTCCCACAAAGACCACCCCCCCCAAAATTGATAGTATTTATAAACAAAGGGAAGAGGAGTTATAGAATATGTTAATGAAGATTGGCTGATATTTGGGGGTTTCCTCAGATCAGCACTGGCCTTGGATCCCAGTCACCTGGGTGTCATATCAGTGCTTTTTTGACTAGGATTCTGAACATGTAAGGCTTTAATACTGTTTACTGCTGCCATGCCTCAGTCAATGTGTTTTCTTTTGGTTTACATTAATTTTGATCTATATTATTCACAGCTTTCACTGATAGGGACACCATATCATTAATATTATGGCTTTTACTAGTAGAGACTTTTGCTAAGAAATACATGCTGTTCTTGACCGTTATTGCTTAAATGGGTCCACATTGACTTTCATCAAAAGATGCCCCACATAAACATGAGTTTTTATAATCATAGCTAGAAGTTTGACAATTCCCTACTTAATAAACTGTAATGGTTCCCTATAACCACCAGGGTTAATTTCAAACCTACTATTTTAAGTCACCCTGGCTCCACCTTCCCTTTCCATTCTCATTCTGTTATTTTCTTCATGCATTTTATGATCCTGAAAAACTGACATTCTTCCTGTTTCTGATACATAGTACTCCATCTCCTGTATCCCTGACTTCTTACTGACAATTCCCCACTTCTAGAATTCACTCTCTCCTTACTTCAAACCCTTGTGTAAACTCTGGTTTTCTTCACAAGCAAGGTTTGACTCCACCTTTCACATTTAGCTTAGTCTGATCCTTTAGCTCTCATTTAATAATAATAATGTATTATATAATAATAAAATAATAATAATTTTATCATTTAATGATAATAATGATTTATCCATACCAAAAATTTATATTATTATTTGTATATATTTATAGAAATATATTTATAGAAATTTATAGAAATATATTTATAGAAATATATTATAGAAATATATAGAAAAATATTCTCTCTCTCCTAATGTATGGTCCATGAAGGTAGGAATTTTTTCAGGGTAGATTTTGCATCCCCAATGCCTATAAGATACACAGTAAGAGCTTAATATATTATTATTATCATTATTATTATTATTATTACTACTACTACTACTACCATTGCTTCTTGTTGTTATTACTTGTCATTGTTGCTATTACTATTAATAATAATATTCTCTTAGGAATGCTCTTTTTAATTCTTAAAGATAGCAAAATAAAGCTTTTTGCCTTGGCCTGAGATGTGGTTTTTGAATAGATCCAGGAGGCAAGAAAATCTAAATTTCCAGCTTTTCTATGACACTTACTTTGTCTGAAATACTAGGAAAAAGGGCAGCTAGGTGGTGCAGTGGCCTTGGAGTCAGGAGTGCCTGAGTTCAAATGTGGCCTCAGTCACTTAACAATTACCTAGCTGTGTGGCCTTAGGCAAGCCACTTAACCCACATTGCCTTGCAAAAATCTAAAAATAAACAAACAAACAAACAAATAAATGAATGAATGAATGAATGAACAAATGAATGAATGAATAAATAATAAACGAAATACTAGGAAAAGTACTTAACTTCTTTGCTGTGACTTTTCAAACTTGAAATATGAACTTAAAGACCTCTACTTCCCTGGGAGGTTAATATTAGCAAAAGATTTCTGTGACAATAGCAATGCCATGGTGAACACAAAGAGGAAAAGCATCAGAATAGAACGGTTTGCAGTCCTACTAGTATTTGTGAAAAAATTTATCATTAACAATAAATTCAATAATTCAAGAAAAAAATAAGTCAGTGCACATAAACTGAACAACTTGACACATGGGATCCAAAATTCTATTTCTGATAATATATCATTGGGAGAGTTAATGCCAATCTCTAAAGATTAGGGATATTACTAAAATACAAATATCTAAAGATCTAAAATATCTAGAACTATCCTTAGTAGCCTATGGTGCTGATGTCCTTAAATTTATCTAAACCTTTATCAATCTGTCAAGAGTACCTTTTATCCTTCTATCAGAGGTTTCTTATGGAGGATCTGAATAAACTTTAGTGGAGTTTTCACTTCTCTGACTTGTTCATATTTATAATCCCCTGATTAAAAGGGGATCTTAAAAGCTGAAGATCCCCAACAAACAGTTCCCCCTTAAAAAGACATAGATTCATAAACAGATAGAGTGGATTATCTTATTTAGATTTTTAAAAAACAAAACCCTATAACTGTGATTACATTGTCATTCAGTTCTTTTTCATTAATGTCTGACTCTTTGTGACCCCAATTTGGAGTTACCTTGGTAAAGATATCTTGATGGCTTGCTATTTCCTTCTCCAGCTCATTTTATATATGAAAATAACAGTAACCATTAACAAGTAGTCCCTTCCCACAGTAAAGTCTCAATCACTTCTAACACCCAGAGGCATCACTTCCCCATCAGAGATCTCTCCTTCTCTTGCCATCTGCATAGCATTTCCTCCCTTTTCTACAGCCCCTATCTTGAGTTGATCCAAAAGCATTATTGTTTTGCCATTCTCTGTTTTCATACTTAATAAAGGTTCACTCCCACAGTTCTCTTTGGTCTCCAAAAATGGGGGCCATCCCTTGGATTCTAGCTTTCTTTATACAAGCTCTATGCCTATTTGCAAACCAGGTCACACAAGTAGTGAGTGTCTGCATCTAAATTTGAACTCCTGACTCTACCTGTTATTTTATCCTGCACCCTGCCCCAAACACCATAGTTTTCCATCATAATCATATACCACAATAGTTCAACCATTTCCCTATTAAAGGATATCCCTTTAATTTCCATTTCTTTGTCACCAAAGAAAAGTTTCTATAAATTTTTTTGTAAATAAGATTACTATTGCTTTTTTATTTTCTAATCTCTTTGGTCAAGGGTATTCACAGTTTTATTGTTCTCCAGAATGACTAAACCAATTCACAACTTCATCCACAAGGCATCAATGACCCTACTATATTCCTACATTTCCTACAGTATTTTTCATTTTCCTTTTCTGTCATTTTAGACAATGTGACAGTTTTGAGGTTATATCTTACAGTTATTTTAATTTGCATTTCTCTAATTATTAGTGGTTTAAACATTTTTTTCATGGGATAACTAAGTTTATTCAAAATTTTCAGGTCTTTTGAAATATCTAGCAGGTTGCTGTATCACTTATAACAACCTTAAAATATAGTTCTTTTCTTCATTACAAAGTAAAAGTACTTACAACATGACTAACTTTGGGAAACAGAATATATTAAAACACAAAGAAAATATTAGTTGGTCCTGAAGTGAACAAAAGAAAAATTCAGTCTGTTTTTAACATCCTCAAAAACTAGACTAATCTACCTTTCTAGACTTCTTTCACATTACACTACTTCATTTACTCTTTGATTCAAGCATATTAAACTATTGACAATTCTCTGGAAAGGACTTTTCATCTTTCACCTTTGATCATAAGACATAAATTATTCCTTTTCTGAGTACATCCCAGAAAAATAATCCTAAGAATGTATCTCTCCAGTCTGGTGGTGCACCTGGTGGGGAGGTAGTTTTGTGTTTAAGAATTCTCAAATTCTAGAGCTCCAAAGGAATCAAGAGCTGCTAAGTTTGAGAGACAGACATTGATAGGATATTTCCTAAAAAGTATGTAGTTTGGAGAAGATGATTGCATTAATCCTAGAAGACTAGGGGTGGCTAGGTTGCACAGTGGATAGAGCACCAGCCCTGGAGTCAGGAGTACCTGAGTTCAAATCTGGCTTCAGACACTTTCTAATTACCTAGCTGTGTGGTAAGTTTATTGGGCAAGTCACTTAGCCCCACTTCCTTTCAAAAAAAATCCTAGAAGACTAAATATAAACATATATATATATATATAATATAATGTTTCAGGGTTAGGAGACCTAGGCCTTTCCAATCTTCCATGATACTTCTAAGAATTTCTCAGATAGTGCAGGTGAAAGGTTAATGGGGAATATTTGTAAAGCAGTACCAAAATGTCTTTTCCTTCTAGGATGTATAATAGAAGGTAGAGGTCTGGGAGAGAAGTTCAGTGAGTATAATTGGCTTTTTAATTATTTTATTTATTATGCATGGATCCAACTGTGAATTTTATATCTCACGTAAAGTTTTGAGTATGTGATGCAGAACATTAAGACTATGTAGGGCTCAATACCAATATTGTACATTGTATGAGTAAAAAGACTGTTATTCACATTTGACAGACCTAAACTATGAGGCATGTATAAGGGTTAATCACTATCAGTATCAAATTTGATCTATTTAAACATAGAGGCTTTGGGAGGGAGGAGGAGGGGAAGGAAGCAGATGGATGGTGTAGTGGAGAGAACACCAGAGCTGCAGTCAGGAAGACCTGAATTGATATCTACCTCAAGCATTTAGCAACCATGTTATCCTGGGCAATTCATTCTGTTTGCCTCAGTTTCCTCATCTGTAAAGTAAGGTAATAGTAGAACTTGTCTCCCAAAGTTGTTGTCAGGTTGAAATGAGATAATTGTAAAGAAATTTGTATATAGCAAGTGATAGATACATGCTAAGTATAATAATAATTATTATTATTAAAATAGTAATTGTTTTCATTTTGTATTTGACTATATCACAATACACACTAATGAATATAGTGCTTTGCACATAGTAGTCCTTGATAAATGAATAAACTTGAATAATATTTTGACTCTTTTTTAGGATAACAAAGGGAAGTTTATTACCTTCTGCGCAAAAGCATAGATGTGCATATTATTTATATGATATGTAAGGCAGAAATTTTGAAGTAATAAATCATAATTCCTCACATAAAGTCAATTTAGAAGTCACATTAGCCCACTCATACCTTACCAGAGTCTGATAGCAATATAGGTATATTTCACTTCAGGAAATGATTATAATTCTATATGGCCCTATGAAAATTTCATTTACCTCCAAAAATTAATTCTTTCATACTTTTAAGAGCTGTTGCTAGCATTCCTTTAAAAATCATCATCATCATCATGTTTTATAAATTCATATCTAAGAATAGGTTTCTTAAAACTGAACATAGTTATATACCATATCACCGTGAGGAGAACATATTTTGCCTAGATGAGAACATACTGTAGCATATCACTATGACTATGCTGATGATAGAAAACAATTCTGACCATCATTTTCCTAATTTTTAAAATGGTAACAATGATACTATTATCCACCTTATTCTACCTCATTGGGCTACTGCAAGTAAATTATATTTGAATTTATTTCTTTTTTCAAGGTCAACCTGAGTCTAAAATGGACATAACCCTGAAAGTAAATCTGATTCACAGAACAGACACTATCTAAAACTGGGCCAGTTGGAAACACTATAAAAAGGAACATTTTCCTTGAACTATTTGACCCCAGAAAGAAAAAATCAGGAGGCACAGATGAAATTTTTTTTAGGTTTTTGCAAGGTAATGGGGTTAAGTGGCTTGCCCAGGACCACATAGTTAGGTAATTATTAAGTGTCTGAGGCCAGATTTGAACTCAGGTACTCCTGACTCCAGGGCCGGTACTCTATCCACTGCACCACCTAGCCGCCCCAACAGATGAAATTTTCAAGGAACCAAATTTAGGATTGATGTCAGCAGAAAAGTTTTCTAATTATTAGACCTATCCCAAAGTGAAATGAGATGCTTTGGAAATGAATGTATTCTTCCTCACTGGCAACTCCTTTTGGGTCATATAATAAAATGAATTTATATTCAGGTATGGATTGCAATTGAGGATCTCTAAAGTCCCTTCCAACTCTAAAACTTTGTTTCCAAGTCTTTCCAATCAACTCATAATACTCTGTTTCATATCATTTGCATTCTATTCCACTGTCCTCATTAGCTTTAATCTCTAGGACCTTTACTTATTGTTTCCTAGCCTAAAATGACCTCTCTCACCATCACTTCTTCCTTTGATTTCTATCTATCATTTATTAACCTTTATTTTTGTTTTCCTAAAAACTTGAATGGTCATAGGACCTTTGGGTATTTGTGCTGATCCATCCTTTTGTGATATTCTAATCACCTCAGCAGATTGAGACTAGGATATGAAAGAAATCATGTTGTGATATTAATTCCTGAGTCTAATATATCTGTTTTCCATGTATTATCTTACTATAGAGATGTAAGAGGCACAGAGTAAGTCTATTTGCTGAAAGGAACCTATTGGCAATCTGCGGTGAACCAAAAGTCTTGTTCATTCCCAGATGCCTTTTCTGGTATTCATTGATTGACCTTGCTAAACTGTGTAACTCAGACTAGCTTAAGTCAGTTTTGTGAGCAACTGTTCCAACAAAACACTCTGCTTCTCAATTTTACCTATCCCTGGGAAAGATTGCCAGTTCCTTACTATAAAACCTCTTCTTTATGGTTTTCACTTTCCACTTCATACCTCTCATGGCAGTTTGTCCCTTATAATTTTCTATACCACAGTTAGTTGGTATGTGGGCTGGGGAGTTGAACCTGAAATTGAAGAGATATGAGTTCCAATCTAGCCTTATATATTTAATAGCTGCATGATCATGAGAAAGTTATTAATCTTTGTCAGCATCAATTTCTTCATCTGTAAAATAGAGATAGGACTTTCAGCCAAGATGGTGGAGAGAACACAGGTACTGTGTTAAGTGCTCCTCTCTCCCCTCAAAAGTAATATGAAATAAACCTCTTTACAGAAATTCAACCAAATACAAAAAGAAAATAATTCTCTCAAATCCTCAATTGGGCAAATGCAAAAAAGAAAATGATTCTCTCAAAACTACACTTGGGCAAATGGAAAACTCCTTCAAAAATACAATTGACCAATTGGAAAAGGAGTTGCAAAAGGTAAATGAAGAAAATTCTTCTCTAAAAAAAGAATGGAATTAGTGGAAACTAATGACTTCATGAGACAAGATTCTGTTAAAACAAAAAGATCAAAAAAGATAGAAGAAAATGTAAATACCTTATCAGCAAAACCACTGATGTCAAGAACAGATCAAGATGGGAGAAACTGAGAATTATAGTTCTTCCTGAAAACATTGATGAGAAAAAAAGTCTGGACTTAATATTACAGGATTTAGTGATGGAAAATTGACCTGATATCATTGAACCAGAGGGCAAAATACTTATTGAAAGAATACATTCACTTCTGGCCAAGATGGCAGAGAGAAAACAGGCACTAGTGTTAGTATCCTGATCTTTTGTCATATATATTATGAAACAAACCTCTTCACAGAAATCTAATCTACAAAATGGAGAAAGAGAAACTAAGAGAAGGATCTACCTCAAGGTTTGTACTCCATTAACATGGCTGAGCTGTTGCAGAGGGTAGACTCTGCCAGGAGCAAAGGATAGAGCCAGAGGGTGAGAGCTCCACTAGCCTGTTCAGCATTGTGGGCGAGGGTCGGAGAGCCTGATTGGACAAATCCATGGGGTGAACTACAGCCTGGAGCCCTAAAAATGGGACAAGTCTAATCGACCAGAGGGGTGTGGGCCAACTAGGGAGCATAGGCATTGGTTGAGGCCCTGACAGTCTGGAGTTTGCCTATAGAGCTGGAGGATGAGTTCTAGTGCAGGAGAGCTGCAGTTATATTTTAATTTCAGCTGAAGCCTATTCCCAAAACAAACCCAATTACAGCCTACCTCTGCCCCAGGCTAAGAGCAGCAGGCCTTCCTCAGCTGTGAAGAGGGAGAGCAATTACTTTGCCCTAGGGCAAAACTCACCATTGGATAAACATAAAACTACTCCACAGCTATATCCACACCCTCAAATTAAGGTCCCAGACATTCCAGAGGAATCAACCAACACATCCTACTGGCCAGCCTACTAGGAGTTACTAAACCCAGTGAGTAAAGTCTCTAGGGATCTCAACACCAAATCTCTTTGAACCAGCCCCTTGCCAACATAAGATCTTAGTAAAATGAAGAAAGGTCAGAGAAAGGAGGATCTATAGAAGGAAAAGACCCTAACTTAGAGAGACCTAGACTCTTTGAGAAGAATAAGATCTGATCTCCAGCACAGAAAGACTTCCTTGAAGAAATCAGGAAGGAGATTAAAAATTAATTGGAAAACTTGGGAGAGACAATTAACACCTTGCAACAAGAAAACAAATCATTGGAAAATTCAATTGGAAAATGCAAAAAAAAATCTCTCAAAACCTCAATTGGTCAAAGGGAAAATCCTTTCAAAAATAGAATTGATCAATTAGAAAAGGAGCTAGGAAAGATAAATGAAGAAAAATCTTCCCAAAAAAAAGAATGGAAATAGTGGGAACTAATGACTTCATGAGACAGCAAGAGTCTGTTAAACAAAATCAAAAAATCAAAGTATAGAAAAAAATGTAAAATACCTCATCACAAAATCACTGACCTCCAGAACCTATTGAAAAGGGACAACCTGAGAATTATAGGTCTACCTGAAAACAATGAAGAGAAAAAACCTGGATGTAATATTTTGGGATTTAGTGACAGAAAATTGCCCTAATGTCATACAAACAGAGGGAAAAATAATTATTGAAATAATGCATCAATCCCCTCCAGAAAGAGATCCTAAAATGAAAGCACCAAGGACTGTTGTGGCCAAATTCCAGAACTATAAGATAAAAGAGGAAAATCCTGAAAGCAGACAGACAGAAACAATTTAGATACCAAGGAGCCACGGTAAGGATTACTACACAGGACCTGGGTGCATCAACATTAATGGATCAAAGGGCCTGGAATGAGATATTCCAAAGAGTAAGGGAGCTGGGAATGCAGCCAAGAATCCACTACCCAGCAAAGCTGAGCCTTCTCTATTCCGGGGGAATAGATGGACATTTGAAAAAATGGAAGAATTCCAAAATTTTCTGATGAAAAGACCAGAGCTTAATAGAAAAGATGGACAACAAAAAGGAGGCTCAAGAGATACATGAAAAGGTTAAAAAGGGGGTAAAGGGAAAAAATGCTATCCAATAAGATAAAATAGATTATATCCCCTCCTGGGAGAAAGATTCTCATAACTGTTAAAAATTGTAACTCTATTAGAAAAAATGTACTTAGCCAGAAGTGAGGGACACTCAAGACTTTTCTGTGACTCAGGTTGAATAATTTAAAAAACAATACCTTGGGGTGGCTAGGTGGCACAGTGGATAAAGCACCAGCCCTGGAGTCAGGAGTACCTGGGTTCAAATCTGGTCTCAGACATTTAATAAAGTTAACTTACACAAACATTCAATTAAGTTAAGGAACTTATCTTACCTTTCATGTATTAAAAAGAGAAAAGGGGAGGGAGGGGACAGGGAGGGGGATAAAAGAGAAACTAACAGAAAGAAGGGAGGGTTGAAGGGGAAAAGGAAAAGGGGAAAGAAAGGGGAGGGGATTTGATATAGGAGGGAAAACACACTCAAAGGAGTGGTATTCAGAAACAAAATAAAGGAGAATATAGACAAAGGTGGAAAGGGAGAAAAATACAAACAGAAGGAAGATAGCATGGAGGGCAATAAAGAGTTAGTAACTATAACTTTAAATTTAAATGGAATGAACTCTCCCTTAACATGTAAGTAAAAAGCAGAGTGGATTAAAAACCAGAATCCTACAATATGCTGCTTGCAAATACTCACTAGAAGCAGAGAGAGACATATTCAGCAAAGGTAGAAGACTGAAGCAAAATATATTTTGCTTCAGCTGAAGTGAAAAAAGCAGGGATCACAATCCTTAACTCAGTCAAAGCAGCTACAAAATAGATAGTGTTAAAAGAGATAAGGAAAGAAACTATATCTTCCCAAAAGGTACCATAGACAATAAAGTAATTTCAATACTAAATATGTATGAACCCAATGATATAGCATCCAAATTCTTAGAGGAGAGGTTGAAAGAGTTACAGGAAGAGATAAACAGCAAAACTCAACTAGTGGGAGACCTCTAAACAAGAAGGAAGATATGGAAATGAATACATTGTTAGAAAACCTAAATATGATAGACATATGGAGGCAACTGAATGGGGATAGAAAGGAATATAATTTTTTTCTGCAGTACATGGAACTTACACAAAAATTGAGCATGTACTAGGGCATAAAAACCTAATGATAAACTGTAGAATGGCAAAAATAGTAAATACTTCCTTCTCAGGTTGTAATGCAATAAAAATCATATGCAGTACTGGACCAGGGAGATACAGACCAAAAACTAATTGTAAACTAACTTATAAAAGGAGAGGATCAAAACACAAATTATAAAAAGAATTAATTATATAATCCTAGATAATGATAATAAAGAAACAACATACCAAAACATATGGGATTCACTCGAGACAACTGTCAGAGTATATATTATATCTTTAAATTCTTACATGAGTAGATTAGAGTAAGAGTAAATCAATGAACTAGATATGCAACTAAAAATTTAGAGAAAGAACAAATTAAAACCCCCCAATTAAATAGCAAATTAGGAATTCTAAAAAATTAAAGGAAAAAATTAATAAAATCAAAAGCAAGCAAACTATTGAAATAATAAATAAAACTATGAACTGGTTTTATGAAAAAAAAAGCAATAAAAATGATAGAATCTGGTAACTTTGATTTAAAAAAGAAAGAAGAAAACCAAATTGCTAGTATCATAAATGAAAAAAGGTGAACTTACCAACAACAAGGAGGAAATTAAAGTAATAATTTGGAAGTATTTTGCCCAACTCTATGCAAATAAATTTGACAATCTAAGTGAAATGGATGAATATTTACAAAAATGTAAGTTGCCCGGGTTAAGTGAAAAGGAAATTAAAAGACTAAACAACCTATCACAGAAAAAGAAATTCAAAAATCCATTACTGAACTCCCTAAGAAAAAATCTCCAGGACCTGATGGATTCACAAGTGAATTCTATCAAACATTTAAGGAAAAATTGGTTCCAATTCTATATAAACTCTTTGGGAAAATAGATGAAATTGGAACTCTGCCTAACCCTTTCTATGACACCAATATGGTGCTGATACCTAAACCAGGAAGAGCTAAAACAGAGAAAGAAAATTATAGATCTATCTCCATAATGAATGTAGATGCAAAGATCTTAAATAAAATCCTAGCAAAATGATTACAAGTTATCACTAGGACAATAAATTATGATCAAGTAGGATTTATCCCAAGAATGCAGAGTTGGCTTAATATTAGGAAAACTATTAGCATAATTAATTATATCAATAACAAACCTATCATGATAGGTGCTAATACCAAAAAAGTTTTTGATAAAATACAGCACCCATTCCTACTAAAAACACTAGAGAGAGTGTAGGAATAAATGTTTTGTTCTTTAGAATAATAAGCAATATCAATCTAAAATCATCAACAAACATTATATGCAATGGGGATAGGCTTGAGGCATTCCCAATAAGAACATGGGTGAAACAAGGATGCCCATTATCACCACTACTATTTAATATCATATTAGAAATGTGAACCTCAGTAATAAGAGAAGAAAAAGGAACTGAAGGAATTAGAAACTGGGAAAGAAGAGATAAAACTCTCACTCTTTGAAGATGACATGATGGTATACCCTAGAGAATCCCCCAAAATGCACTAAAAAACTACTAGAAATAATTACCAATTTTAGAAAAGTCACAGGATATAAAATAAACACGCATAAATCTGTGACATTTCTACATATGACTAGCAAGATACACCAAAAAGAGCTAGAAAGAGAAATCTCATTCTGGCCACGACGGCGGAGAGAAGACGGGCACAGTTCTAAAGTCTCCTGATCTTCCCCCATCTGTCATATGAAACAAACATCTTAACAGAAATGAGACCCACAAAACACAGAAAGAAAAGCCAGGAAAAAGAACATCTACCTCAGGATTTCTCTCCTGCAGCAGCACTGGAGGAATTCGGGCTGGTGAGTCTGGGCTCAGAGGGCAAGTCAGCCCCAGATCAGCCAGATTAGCAGCTGAATTGGAGCCAGGAGTCTGAGGGCCCCCCAGAGAGGAACCTGCTGGATCAGCACTTGGGTTAGATGGTGGGGGCTTGAGTCAACTGGTGAGCAGAGGTGCTCTGAACTCTGGAGCTTGCCAACAGGGCTAGGGGGAGAGTTTCAGTGCAGGAGAGCTGTGGACACCATCCCTGGGCTCCTCTGGTTTAAGGAACTCTGAGTCCATGCCTCCATTACTGCTGAGGCCTCTTCCCTGAACAAACAATAGCCGGCTACTTCTGCGTCAGGCACAGTTGTGTAAGCAGAAGAACCAGCCCAGTTGACAAAAGGGAGAGGACTGACCTCACACCAGGGTAAAGCCCAGCACTGACTGAAAGCAAAAGGATTCAAAAGCTCCATCCCCTCCCTTCAAGCTAAGGGAGAAGGACTCAATCAAGGTCACAGACACTCCAGAGAAATCAACCAGCACCTCCTACTGGCCAGCCATAAAAATTTCACTCAGTGATTAAAGCCCCTAGTGATCCCAAGCCCCTGTGAACCAGCCCCTCCCCAACTCAAAGTTTTAGCAAAATGAAGAAGGGTCAGCAGAAAGGTGGAGCCATAGAAAAATTCTTGGAAGGGAAATACCCTATCTCAGAGAGACCTAGAACCTCTGAGGAGAATATGATCTGGTCTTCAGTACAGAAAGACTTCCTTGAAGAAATAAGGAAGGAGTTTAAAAATCAACTTGGAAATTTGGGAGAGACAATTAATAACTTGCAACAAGAAAACAAATGCTTAGAAAATACAACTGGACAAATACAAAATGAAAATAAATCTCCCAGATCCTCAATTGGGCAAATGCAAAAAGAAAATAATTCTCTCAAAATGTCAACTGGTCAAATGGAAAGCTCTTTCAAAAGCAGAACTGACAAATTGGAAAAGGAGTTGCAAAAGGTTAATGAAGAGAACTTCTTTCTAAAAAAAAAAAAGAATGGAGTTTGCAGAAATTAATGACTCCATGAGACAGCAAGAGCCAGTTAAACAAAATTTAAAAAATAGAAAAAAATAGAAGAAAATGTAAAATACCTCATCAGCAAAACTACTGAACTTGAGAATGGGTCGAGGAGGGGCAACTTCAGAATTATTGGAATACCTGAAAACATTGAAGAGAAAAAAAAAACCTGGACTTAATATTGCAAGATCTAAAGATGGAAAACTGCCCTGATATCATGGAAGCAGAGGGTGAAGTACTTATTGAAAGAATACATCAATCCCCTCCAGAAAAATATCCTAAAATGAAAACACCAAGGAATGTTGTGGCCAAATTCCAGAATTATCAGATAAAAGGGAAAATCTAGCAAGCAGCCAGAAAGAAGCAATTTAAATTTCAAGGAGCCACAATAAGGATTAGGCAGGACCTGGTTGCATCAACATTAAGGGATTGAAAGGCCTGGAACAAGATATTTCAAAGAGCAGGGGAGCTTGGAATGCAGCCAAGAATCCACTATCCCTCAAAGCTGAGCCTTCTCTTCCAGGGAAAAAGATAGACATTTAACTAAATAGAAGAATTCCAAAAATTCCTGAAGAAAAGACCAGAGCTAAATAGAAAATTTGGACAAACAGGAGGTTCAAAAGACACATGAAAAGATTAAAAAAAAGGGGAGGCAGTAAAAGGGGAAAAAATTGCTATCCAATAAGTTGAAACTGGCTATATTCCAGCACGGGGAAAACGATTCTCATAAATCTTGAGAAATGTTAACTTTTCTTTTAGGTTTTCACAAGGTAATGGGGTTAAGTGGCTTGCACGAGGCCACACTGCTAGGTGATTAATAAGTGTCAGAGACCAGATTTGAACCCAGGTACTCCTAACTGCAGGGCTGGTGCTTTATCCACTGTGCCACCTAGCCACCCCAGAGAATTGTAAATCTAACAGAGAGACTATATCTAGCCAGAAGTGATGGACATTCATGACCTATCCATGAGACTTCTATCCAATGGGATGTAACAGGTTTTAACCCCACTTGGGAGAAAGACTCTTAATAACTCTCAAGAATTTTAACTCTATTAGATAGAATGTACTTAGCTAGAAGTGACAGATACACAGAATTTTCTATGACTCAGATAGAATGATCTAAAAACCATTACCTCCTTAAAAAGGGGGACAGGAAGGAGACGGCAGATGGGAGGGGAATTGAATGGAGTAAATCTCATTACACTAAGAGGCACAAAAAACCTATGGTAATAGAGGGGAAGAAGGGAGGAGATGAGAAACACTTGAATCTTCTTCTCATCAGACATGGCTTAAAGTCAACTTACACATACTTAGTTAACTTAAAAACACATCTAACCTTTCAAGTATTAAAAGGGGAAAAGGGGAGGCGGGAATGAAAAAAAGGGAGGGGGAGTAAGGAAAAAGGGGGAACTGACAAAAGGAAGAGAAAGGAAAAGGAAAAAAGGGAAGCGGAAAGAAAGGGGAGGGGTTGTTATAGGAGGGCAAACACACTGAAGGGGGTGGTATTCAGAAACAAAATAATGGGGAATATAGATAAAGGGGCGAAAGGGGAAAAAGACAAACAGAGGGAAGAAAGCATGGAGGGCAATAAAGAATTAGTAATCATAACGTTGAATGTGAATGAGATGAATTGTCCCTTAAAATGTAAGCAAATAGCAGAGTGGATTAAAAACCAGAATCCTACAATATGATGCTTACAAGAAACTCATTTGAAGCAGAGAGATACATATAGAGTAAAGGGAAAAGGTTGGAGCAAAAGGTATTTTGCTTCAGCTGAAGTAAAAAAAAGCAGGGGTAGCAATCCTTATCTCAAACAAAGCAGCAGCAAAAAGAGATAGCGATAAAAGAGATAAGGAAGGAAACTTTATACTCCTAAAAGGTACCATAGACAATAAAGTTATTTCAATGTTGAATATATATGTACCCAATGGGACAGCATCCAAATTCTTAGAGGTGATGCTGAAAGAACTACAGGAAGACATAGACAGCAAAACTCTACTAGTAGGAGACCTCAACCTCCCACTCTCAGATCTAGACAAATCGAATCATAAAATAAACAAGAAAGAAATTAAGGAGGTAGATTGTTAGAAAACCTAGATATGATAGACTTATGGAGGAAACTGAAAGGGGATAGAAAGGAATATACATTTTTCTCTGCAGTACATGGAACTTAAACAAAAATTGACCATGTACTAGGACATAAAAACCTAATGATCAGCTCCAGAAAGGCAGAAATAGTGAATACATCTTTCTCAGATCACAATGCAATAAAACTCATATGTAATATTGGGCCAAGGAGATATAGACCCAGAACCAATTGGAAACTGAATAACATCATTTTAAAGAATGAGTAGACCAAAAAACAAATTATAGAAATTATAGAAAGAATTAACCATTGTATCCTACATAATGACAATAATGAAACAACATACCAAAACCTATGGGATTCACTCAAAGTGGCTCTCAGGGAATATATTATAGTTTTAAATGCTTACATGAATAAATTGGAGAAAGAGGAAATAAATGAACTAAACATGTAACTGAAAAAATTACAGAAAGAACAAATTAAAAATCCCCAATTAAATACCAAATTAGAAATTCTAAAAATTAAAGAAAAAATTAATAAAATTGAAAGCAAAAAAATTGAATTAATATATAAAGCCAAAAGTTGGTATTATGAAAAACCAATAAAATTGATAAACCTCTGATCAATTTGATTAAAAAAAGAAAGAAGAAAATGAAATTGCTAGTATCATGAATGAAAAATGTGAAATCACCACCATTGAGGAGGAAATTAAAGTAATAATTTGAAATTATTTTACCCAACTCTATGGCAATACATTTGATTATCTAAGTGAAATGGATGAATATTTACAAAAATATAAGTTGCCCAGGTTAAATGAAGAGGAGATTAAGTACCTAAACAACCCTATCACAGAAAAAGAAATTCAACAAGCCATCATTGAACTCCCTTAGAAAAATTCTCCAGGGCCTGATGGATTCACAAGCGAATTCTTCCAAACATTTAAGGAACAATTGGTTCCAATTCTATATAAACTCTTTGGAAAAATAGGGAAAGATGGAACTCTGCCTAACTCTTTCTATGAAACCAATATGGTGCTGTTACCTAAACCAAGAAGAGTTAAAACAGAGAAAGAAAATTATAGACCTATCTCCCTGATGAATATAGATGCAAAAATCTTAAATAAAATCTTAGCAAAACAATTACAAGTTATCACTAGGATAATGAATTATGATCAAGTAGGATTTATTCCAGGAATGTAGCGTTAGTTCAATTTTAGGAAAACTGTTAGTATACTCAATTATATCAACAACAAACCTATCAGAAATTATATGATCATGTCAGTAGATGCTGAAAAAGCTTTTGACAAAATACAGCATCCATTCCTACTAAAAGCACTAAGAGAGTGTAGGAATAAATGGACTATTCCTTAGAATAAGTAGCAGTATCTATCTGAAACCATCAACAAACATTATATTCAATGAGTAGAGGCTAGAGGTATTCCCAGTAATACCAGGGTTGAAACAAGGGTGCCCACTATCACCACTATTATTCAATATTGTATTAGAAATGTTAGCTTCAGCAATTAGAGAAGAAAAAGAAATTGAAGGAATTAGAATTGGAAAGGGACAAAACTCTCACTATTAGCAGATGACATGATGGTCTACCTAGAGAATCCCAAGAAATCATCCAAAAAACTACTGGAAACAATTAGCAATTTTAGCAAAGTAGCAGGTTATAAAATAAGCCCTCATAAATTCTCAACTTTTCTATATATGTTTAGCAAAATACAGTAGGAAGTGCTAGAAAGAGAAATCCCATTCAAAGTAACCTCAGACAATATAAAATACCTGGGAGTCTATTTGCCATGACAGACTCAGGAACTTTTTGAAAACAAGTATAAAACATTGCTCACACAAATTAATCAAATTAAATCAAATTTAAATAACTGAACAAATAGCAGCTGCTCATGGATAGGTAGAGCTAATATAATAAAAATGACAATTCTACCAAAACCTGTTTAGTGCCCTACCCATCAAAATTCCAAAAAAATTACTTTAATGAGTTAGAAAAATTTGTAAGTAAATTCATATGGAATAATAAAAAGTCAAGAATTTCCTGGAGGTTAATGAAAAAAAGTTTAAAAGGAGGGGGCTTAGCCCTACTTGATCTAAAATTATATTATAAAGCATCAGTCATCAAAACTGTTTCGTATTGGTTACAGGATGTAGACACTAAAAAAACAATACTATAAGCAAATTAGAAGATCAAGGACTAGTTTACCTCTCAGATCTATGGAAAGGGGAGCAATTTATGACTAAGGAAGAGTTGGGGAACATCACCAAAAACCATTTAGATGATTTCAATTACATTAAATTAAAAAGCTTTTACACAGATAAAAGCACTGTAACCAAGATCAAAAGAAATGTAGTAAATTGGGAAACAATCTTTACAACTAGTGATTCTGACAAAGGACTTATTTCTAAAATATACAGAGAACTAAGTCATATTTTTAAAACAAAAAGCCATTCCCCAATTGACAAATGGTCAAAGGATATGCAAAGGTAATTTACAGATGAGATCAAAGCAATCCACAGTCATATGAAAAATTGCTCCAAATCAATAATTATTAGAGAAATGCAAATTAAAGCTTCTCTGAGGTACCACCTCACACCTCTCAGACTGGCCAATATGACCAGAAAGGATAATGATCATTGTTGGAAGGCTTGTGGGAAATCTGGGACACTATTACACCGTTGGTGGAGCAGTGAATTCATCCAACCTTTCTGGAGAGAAATCTGGAACTATGCCCAAAGGGCAACAAAAATGAGTCTTCCTTTTGACCCAGCAATACTACTACTGGGTCTATATTCTGAAGAGATCATGAAAAAGGATAAAAACATCACTTGTACAAAAATATTTATAGTAGCCCTGTTTGTGTTGGCAAAGAATTGGAAATCAACTAAATCTCCTTCAATTGGGCATTGGCTTAGCAAATTGTGGTATATGTATGTCATGGAACACTAATGTTCTATTAGAAACTAGGAGGGACAGGATTTCAGGGAAGCCTGGAGGGATTTGCATGAACTGATGCTGAGTGAGATGTACAGAACCAGAAAAACACTGTATACCCTAACAGCAACATGGGGGTGATGTTCAACCTTGAAGGACTTGCTCATTCCATCAGGGCAACAATCAGAAGCAATTTTGGGCTGTCCGCAAAAGAGAGTGCCATCTGTATCCAGATAAAGAGCCATGGAGTTTGAACTATTCCCTTTTATTTAGAAAAAAACAGATATCTTATTGTCTGATCTTGTTAGCTCTTAGACATTTTGTCTCCTTAGGGATATGATTTCTCTCTCATCACACTCAATTTGGATCAATGTACAACACGGAAACAAAGTAAAGACTGACAGATTGCTTTCCATGGGGGGGGGAGTGAAGTAAGATTGGGGGGAAAATTGTAAAACTCAAATAATATCTTTAATAAAAAAAAACTGTATTATGTGTTTAGTGCCCTATGAACCAAAATTCCAAAAAAAAATTACTTTAATCATTTAGAAAAAGTTACAAGTAAATTCATATGGATAAATTAAATTCAAGAATTTCCAGGGATTCAATGAAAAAAAGTACAAAAGAAGATGGCTTAGCCTTACAGGATCTAAAATTATATTATAAAGCATCAGTTATCAAAACTGTCTGGTATTGGCTAAGAAATGGAGTGGTAAATCACTGGAACATATGAAGTGCAGTAATGGGAAATGTTTATAGTTATATGCTATTTCATAAACCCAAAGAGTCCAGTTACTGAGATAAAAATTCTCTTCGATAAAAACTGGAAAATTGGAAGTTAATATAGAAGAAACTTAGATTAGACCAACATCTCACACCCTATAGCAAGATAAATTCAAAATTTATACAGGATTTAGACGTAAAAAACAATACTATAAGCAAATTAGATCAAGTAGTTTACCTGTCAGATCTATGGAAAGGGAAGCAGTATATGGCCAAGGAAGACATGGAGAACATCATGAAAAGAACTAGATAATTTTGATCACATTCAATTAAAAAGGTTTTACACAGACAAAACCACTATAACCAAGATCAAAAGAAATGTAATAAATTGGGAAACAATTTTTACAGCTAGTATTTGTAGCAAAGGACTCATTTCTAAACTATACAGAGAACAGAGTCAAATTCTCAAAAAAACCAAGCCATTCCCCAATTGACAAATTGTCAAAAGATATACAAAGACAATTTACAGTTGAGGAAATCGAAGTGATCCATAGTCATATGAAAAAATGCTCTAAATCATTACTTATTAGAGAAATGTAAATTAAAGCATCTCTGAGATACCTCCTCACACCTCTCAGACTGGCCCATATGACCAGAAAGGACAATGATCAATGTTGGAAGGGATGTGGGAAATCTGGGACACTAATACTTTGTTGGTGGAGCTGTGAACTCATCCAACCTTTCTGGAGAACAATTTGGAATTATACCCAAGGGGCAACAAAAATGTGCATACTGTTTAATCCAGCAATACCACTGCTGGGTCTACACCCTGAAGAGATTATGAAAAGAGGGTAAAAACATCACTTATACAAAAATATTCATAACAGCCCTGTTTGTGGGGGCAAACAAGGGAAATTAAGTGAATGCCCTTCAGTTGGGGAATGGCTTAACAATCTATGGTATATGAATGTCATGGATCACTATTGTTCTATTATAATTCAGGAGGGATGGCAATTCAGGGAAGCCTGGAAGGATTTGCATGAACTGATGCTGAGAAAGATGAGCAGAACCAGAAGAACATTGTACACCTTCACAGTAACATCGGGATGATGATCAAACTTGATGGACTTACTCATTTCTTTAGCACAGCAATCAGGGCCAATTTTGGGCTGTCTGTAATGGAGAATACCATCTGCATCCAAACAAAGAATTGTGGAGTTTGAACAAAGACCAAAGACTATTACCTTCAATTTAGGGAAAAAAATATCTTATTATGTAATTTTCTATCTCTTATATTATATTTTTCTTCCTTAAGGATATGATTTCTCTCTCATCGCATTCAAATTAGATCAATGTATACCATGGAAACAATGTAAAGACTAACAGAGTGCCTTCTGTGGGGAGTGGGAGGGAGGGAAGACAGAATGGGGGGAAATTATAAAACTCAAAACAAATAAAATCTTTCTAAAATTTAGAGATAATAATATTAACTACAAGCAGAGTTTTTATAAGAATGAAATATTAGAAAATGTTTTGCAAATATTCAAGGCTATATAAATGCTTACTATTATTAATTATAATTACTTATTGAGAGGCATCTAGGTGGCTCAATGTCTCAATCAAGAAGCTCCAAATCTATGAATTCAAACGCAGCTTCAGACACTTCCTAGCTGTCTGACGCTGGGAAAGTCACTTAACTGTTTGCCTCAGTTTTCTCTTCATGAAAATGAGCTGGAGAAGGAAATGGCAAACCACTTCAGTATCTTGTCAAGAAAACCCCAAAATAGGGTCACAAAGAATTTGAGACAACACCAACGAAAACTAGTTGTGTATTATTCTATAGGTTTATTATCTATTGGTATTTTATGCCTTCTTGAATCAATTTTCCATCTAGTAGTGTGCACATAGAAATTGCTTAATAAATGTTAGTGAATGAATTAATTGATGAATGCAAATAGACAACATGCTTTTATATTTAAAGTAGAAGAACCTCAAATTATGCTTCTCCAGATTTTCTTCCCATTGGGTTAAATGTTGAATGTTATTTATTTCCAAAATATAGTAGATACTTCTTCAACAAATAGAAAAAGGAAATCAATTAATATCAACAGTAGAATCTTAAGCCAGTAAAAGTACATTTCACATGTAGTGAAATAAAATCACTTTATTACAGCTTTCAGCTGCCAGGTTTCCAAAAACAACATGGAGTAAAGGAAATTATTTTAGAAAAAATTAGGCAGAAATTTGAATATGCAATCATTTTCTTAATATGAAATTTTTGATCCTTGCTGCAAACTGTTTTACCAACCCACAGTTCTTATAAAGGGGAAGGTGCCTATCTGACATCTTTTTATGAGTCTTACATGTAAGACAGGGCATTGCTAACTTTTCCAAGAACTCTTCAAAGCTTGCTGCTTGTTTGTCATTTTAAGACATAATTTATTTCATATACAAAACTATAGCTACAGAGATGATTAGAGTTCATAAAGGAATGGATTTACCTAAACACCTGGAGATCCTGTGTCTATTCAAGATTATTTGGCAAAGAAAAATAAGGGAAGTCAAAATATTTGCTTGTTTCCATAGCATTTAGGAGAGAATAAAACCAGGTAAAATACATATCAATCACTCAAATTATTTTTTTCAAAATAATTTTTCCATATTTTTGGATAATTATTGATACAATTTGCTTAATGATCATGTTGGCTCTTGTGCAATCATAAAAATTTATAATAATATGATAGATTTATTTTCAGAAAATAAGATGCAAGAAATCTTGCTCACAGATTTATAGCATAATATATTAGAACAAGAGGGTAAAATGAAAATTGAAAGAATTCACCTGCCACCTTGTGAAAGAGATTCAAAGTATAAACTACAAGGAATATTATAGCTAAATTTCAGAGTTTTCAGGTGAAGGAGAAAATGGATGCAAAGTCAGAATCGCAAAAGATTAACATTCTTCCCCTTAAATGAAAGGTGAGCTTGGAATATGATATTTGAAAGACAAAAATTAGAATTACAACCGATAAAAACCTACTAAGCAAAACTAAAGATAATCTTTCAGGGGGGAAATTGATGCTTAATAAAAAATAACTTTCAAGGATTCCTGATGAAAACACCAGAACTAAATAGAATATTTAATATTCAAGCATAAAAGACAATTTTGAAAGTGAAATATCATAAGGGATTTAATAAAGTTAATTGATTTCTATATGGGAAGGTAATAAAATTTAAGAACTTTATGATCATTAGGGCAATTAAAATCAAAATAGATTTCTTAATTCAAACTAGATATGAGTGTGAATCAATTATTTTAGATGATTCCTCTCCAAAAAATTGATGTGTGATAAAAAGGGTTGCACTAGAAGAAAAGGGAATGTTTCCATTTTTAATAATACACTCTCAGTTGTGAACTGATTTAACCTTTCTGGAGAGTAATTTGGAATTATACCCAAGGGGCAATACAACTATGCATAGACTTGGATCTAGCAATAATACCACTACTATGCCTATATTCCAAAGACATCACATAAAAGGTAAAAAAACACATGTACAAAAATATTTATAGCAGTTCTTTTCTGTAACAAAAAAGTGGAAATTGAAGGGATTCCCATCAATTGGGGAATGGCTAAACAAATTGTGATATATTAATGTGATGGAACACTATTGTTCTATAAGAAACCTCAAGGGATGCAACTTAGAATAGCATGGAATGACTTACACAAATCAATGCTGTGTGAAGTGAGCAGAACCAGAAGAACCTTTCACACACACTAACAGCAACATGGGGTGATGATCAACTATGATGGACTTGATCATTTTTGCACTAGTATTCAGGGCTTTCAAGTGGCCTGTTTTTGGAGGTACTTCTAGGGACATGTAAGTTTTCAGTCCTTCCAAGGTGAAAATCTAAGGAGAAGTGTATTTACTACTCTCCTGGCCTGTGTTCAGTTCTGTGAGAGCCCTGAAATCTCCTTCTGACCAGTTGTTCAATAATCCCCTTTATGATCTGTCAACTGGGAGCTCCAGGAGTAGCCACTGCCACTGCTGATTCAGCCCAATTTTGGTAAAAGCTAGCTATTCTCAGTCCCTCTTATTGCTAGATCTTTTCCTCTGAGATTATCTCTAATTTATCACATTTTGCATGTACATAATTGCTTGCATGCAATTTTCCCAATGGATAGTGAGCTCCTTCTATCTCCATTGTTTAGCACAGTATCTGTCACTTGGTAGTCACTTAATAAATATTTATTGACTTGACTTGTCTTGTCTACTCTAGCTTGTACTATCTCACCACAGTCTTCTTCAAGAGTCCATAATTCCCTCCAAACCACAATAAAGCATCATAATTTAATAGAGGATTAAATTAGTCTTTTCAGACATCAAAGTCTGAATCTACCCAATGGTGAAAAAAACAGATGGGATGAATTTTGACTGAGGTGGAAAGTAGGAGTAGAGAGGGAGTTGCTTCAAAGGAAGCTTTGCAGTTGCACCACCTGTGAAAATCCATGAAGTTATAGTTATTGAGACTCAAATAGAGTTTTCTCCTACTACAAGATTTCTTTTTTTGTCATTATTATATGACACCCATAGGTTACTATGTACATTGAATTGATACTCTATATGATACTAGAGGCAATGCAGTATTGGAAGTCATCTAAGTCTACTCCTACTCTGACCTCTGGAAGCCTATAGAAAGGGAAGATGTTACTATGTCAATTATCCAGTGATATCATGTAATATCTTTGTGGAACTGTGCCAACATTCCACATCATCATAATGAGTGATGTATTACTTCAAATGGTTAGGCAAGAAAAATACCCAAACTAATTATTTTGTAAATTTAGTTTATAGGAATGAAATGAAATATCACACAGAATCATTTTTAATAAGTAAATTGTGACTCTTCTCCCTATTCTGGAATTGCCTCTCTCTTTCAAATAGCACCCCACCTTCCTCATTTGTAGAATACACAAAATAAATATAATTTTGCCACATAGTTTGATAGACATAGTGAAAAATGAAAGGAAAACCATTATGCCTTTTGGCATAGTCCTCCTCTTGATAAACTTTCCAGTTCTCAGGGCTAACCACTTTAGGATTTTCAAATAGCTTTTATCCCCAAATTATGTATGAAAGGCATAGTCCTCCTCTTGATAAACTTTCCAGTTCTCAGGGCTAAGCACTTTAGGATTTTCAAATAGCTTTTATCCCCAAATTATGTATGAAAGGAATGAGGAGTGTGTGTGTGTGTGTGTGTGTGTGTGTGTGTGTGTGTGTGTGTGTGTGTGTGTGTGTGTCCAGGGCCCTGGCACCATATCTCAGAGTATGAGCCAGGAAGTCAATGATGTAACAGAGAAAAGGGTTGGTTCTCCCACACATGGACCACATTTCCACTGATATTTATAATTACTGAACAGATTCAAGTATTTGAGGAACTGTCTGTCCCCATGTCTGTTTCTGGTGTGATTGTCTGAACAACTTAAAATTAGCTTGACTGGCAAAGCCCCAGTCCCTAAGTCATATGCACATATTCCCAAATGTTTCTTTGTTGTGGCACAGTTTAAATTAAGTATCCTGAGTTCTTGTTCCCTTTTTCCCTCATTCATTATTAAGTATCTCAGAATATCACCCTGATTTTAATCCAAATTATCCCACCACCTTGCTTTATAGGAGATGGAGCAATCTCTTATGACTTTCCATCAGTTTCATATCTAAAACTCTATCAACTTACACCCTGAGTGGGTCTAGGATTGAATCATTTATCCTGCTGTATATCCAAATCACAATCTGGAACTAGACACAGATAAGGAAAGGTGGAGGTCGGGGGAAACCACCTCTTCTATTCCCTACTGGTTTCCATTCTTTTCTAAGGCTGCCATATCTGTGTGATAGTATTGATCTTCCAAAAGAGCTCTCTCTCCTTTCACCCTTCATTTTCTGGAGCACTGACTTCAGTGTTGATCCTTTTCACCATTGACATACTTTGTCCATGTTTACCAAGTGTGACCTTCAGACTGATCTCAGCTTTCACATAAGAAGTCTCAGTCAAAACAGACAAGAGAGTCAGAGACCTTCAAAATGAATCCTCTACTTTTTCTGCCTGTAGTGGCCAATGGGAAATATCTTTCTGAAGGACAGAGAAGAAGGAGAGCAAATCTCAATTCTTAATACTAGTGTCCAGATCTTAATACTCTTCTCCTAATACATGGTTTCCTTGACCACCCTCAGGTAGTTTCTTGTTCTCCATGTTTGCTTGCTTCCCTGAAACTCAGTGAATGAAGTACATAATAATCCTTAATGATTATCTGCCTGAAAAGAAGATGGCTTAAACTTACCAGAACTAAAATTATATTATAAGGCATCAGTCATCGAAACTGTCTGGTATTGACTAAGAAATAAAGTGGTGGATCAGTGGAATCAACCAGGTGCAAAAGAGACAGCAGGAAATGATTATATTAATCTGCTGATTGACAAAATCAAAGAGTCCAGCTTCTGAGATAAGCACTCTCTTTGATAAAAAAAGAAACTGTTTGAAAAATTTGAAGTTGGTATGGCAGAAACTTGGATTAGACCAACATCTCATACCCTATATCAAGAACCAAAATGGGTACATGATTTATATATAAGAGCTGAAGGAATAATTTACTTGTTAGATATGTGGAAAAGGAAGCAGTTTATGACCAATGAAGATATGGAGAACATCATTAAGATCATTTTGATTACATTCAATTAAAAAGCTTTTGCACAAACAGAACCACTGTAACCAAGATCAAAAGAAATGTAGCAAATTGGGGAACAATTTTTACAACTGGTATTTCTGGCAAAGAACTCATTTCTAAAATATATAGACAACTGAGTCAAATTTATACAAAAAAAAAAAAAAAAACCAAGCCATTCCCCAATTGACAAATGATCAAGGGATATGCAAAGGTAATTTTCAGAGGAGGAAATCAAAGCTATCCATAGTCATATGAAAAATTGCTCTAATTCATTACTGATTAGAGAAATGCAAATTAAAGCAGCTCTGAGGTACCATTTCACACCTATCAGATTGGCCAAAATGATCAGAAAGAGATGTGGGAAATCTGGGACATTAATACATTGTTGGTGGTACTGCAAACTCATACAACCTTTCTGGAAAGCAATCTGGAATTATGCCCAAAAGGCAATAAAAATGTGCATACTCTTTGATCCAGCAATACCACTACCTTGTCTATACCTGGAAGAGATCATGAAAAGGGTAAAAACATCACCTGTACAAAAAATATTCATAGCAGCCCTGTTTGTGGTAGCAAGACTTGGAAATCAAGTGAATGTACATCACTTGGGGAATAGCTGAACAAATTGTGCTATATGTATGTTATGGAACACTATTGTCCTATTAGAAATCAAGAGAATGGGATTTCAGAGAAGCCTGGAAAGACTTGCATGAACTGATGTTGAGCGAGATGAGCAGAACCAAAAGAACATAGTACACCCTAACAGCAACATGGGGCTAATGATCAGTCTTAATGAATTTGTACATTCCATCAATGCAATAATCAGGGAAAATTTTAGAGCATCTGTGATGGAGAATACTATCTGTACCCAGAGGAAGAACTGTGGAGTTTAAACAAAGACCAAGGTCTAGTATCTTCATGTTTTAAAAAGTGTCTTATGTACTACATGATTTTGTTATCTCTAATATTTTATTTTCTCCTCAAGGATATGATTTCTCTCCCAACACATTCAATTTTGATCAATGTAGAACAAGGGAACAATGTAAAGATTATCAGATGGCTTTTTGTGGGGGGATGAGGAAAGGGTGGGGAGGGTGGAGGAAAAATTATAAAATTCAAAACCTTACAGAAAAAATGATAGTTAGAAACAACTATTGTATATAATTGGAAAACAAATAAAATATTAATAAAAATGATTATCTACCTGTCCTTAAGCTATCAATACTACAGGGTCCTTGAGAAAAATAATAATAATTCAGAGGAAATATAGGCAAGATATAGTCTTAGACAAGTCAAAACAAGAAGCTTTTAATAAATATGTAGGCAAATACTAAATATGAATAGTACAAAAAAAAGACAAATAAAAGATAGTTCAGCTCTCAAGGAGCTCACAATCTAATGGTGAAACAATACTCAACAACTATGTACAATCAAGATGTAAATAAGCTTAATTAAAGATAATGAGGGAGGAATAATGGCTAGTAATAAGGGGAATCAGGAAAGAGTTGGTGAGAATTTTAACTAGGCTTGAAGTCAGGATATTCAGAAGTCAGATTGAGAGATTATAGTCAACTTGTCTCTGACCTTAATTTAAGTATCATAAACCAATAGAAAATGCTATTTTTAGAATGGCCTCAGTGATCAAAGGTCAAGTGACCTAGTCAAAGTCACATAGAGCTAAATTTCTAACCTGTTTTTCTGATGCTCTGTCTACTGCTTTCTCCATCTAGCTCAACCAGTACCTGAAATGCAGAAAGAACATTTTAACTACATCCTAATGTTATATGAAGCAATTTTGTACTATTTCAAGTAAGGCTTTTGAGTATTGCAATTATAGATAAGATATTCTTATCTAGGAAGGATTATTCTTTGTTTTCCATTCCATTCTTTTGAATTAAGCAATCTTTCTCCAAAGGATCCTCTTTTCAAATGTAAATGTCCCTGGGAACAATAATATTAGCTATGAGTCCCTCAGGAAGATTTTTTCCCTGGTAACCAGAGGGATAGGATAGGACAGAGTATGGGATCCTTGGGGGAAAAGAGATATAAGTAGAGGAGGAAGGCTCAAAAAATGGAGCAGAGGTGTCAAAGACAAATTTAATTTGATGGCATTAAGATTCAATAGAAAGTGCCCTAGATCTGGAATAAGAAATTTTGGGTACAAGCTTTGGCTCAGTCACTTATCTGCTGTGTAACTATTTTAGTTTCTTGGCCTCAGTTTCTTTCTCTATAGAATGGGAATAATCATGCTTATACTCTACCTCACAGTATGGTGGGATGAAAGTACCATGCAAATATAAGTTACTGTTATTATTTACTTCAGTTCTACTCAATTCATCTTCATTACAAATCAACATCTGTTACAAAGTGCTTAATGTATTTTGCTTAGTTCCTAGTGCTTTCTCCCTCTCTTGGCCTTCAGCACTGTTGCAAAAATCTTGCCTGTTATTTAATATTTAAAATAAAAGGTCCCCACAAAATAGCTGTTCTTTTTTTTCCTTCTCTGTTTTAACAATTTCAAGTGGCAACCCCAGGGCTGCTACTGAATAAATTACTCAAAGTAACCTCCTTCTGCAGTTATCAATTCATTCCATCTTTCTTTTGCTGCAGCTACAAAGCTGCCAGTTAAGCTCCAAGAATCTTGAAAACGTATTGTCTGGAATGAAACAACCAATTATTTCTTCAGGTTTGGTGGCATAATATCCTAGAAACCAGCAATTACAGAATCAGAATGGCATCAAATGGTGTAGAGAAGAGTTAGCATGTATTATTCTTTAAATAGCAGTTACATGAACTCATAATAAATGGGTATTAAGTCTTAAATGTATGATAAGTAATTCTTGACAATACAATTATCCAAACAGAATGGGAAGAAGTAGCAAAGTGGCATTGTCAACTTCTTTTGTCTACCACCCTCAGTTAGACTGATATGGGGAAGGATGTATCTCTTTGTTCCCCACCACACATCCCAGAAATTGAAGAAAAAGGACGGATATGGGGCTAAGAGAAATTTGTTATTGTTCAGTCATATCTAACCCTTTGTGATTCCATTTAGATTTGATTTTTTTTTTGTTTTTAAGCATTTTTCTGGCAAAGATACTGACTTGGCCATTTCTTTCTCCAATTCATTTTACAAATGAAGAAACTGAGGCATACAAGGTTAAGTGACTTGCTCAGGGTCACCCAGCTAAGTAAATGTCTGAGGATGAATTTGAACCAAGGACCTGCTTCCAGGCTCAGTGCCCTATCCACTGCACAACCTAGCTGCCCCTGGACAAGACAGTGCTTTTATAAATTTATCAGAATATTTTCTGGAATTACATAGAACATGTTATATACATATATATACACATATATATATACATATATATATGTATATATATATATATTATTTTTATCATTATTATTAATCATATGCCAAGCATACAAGGGTCAGGTAGGGTAAAAGCTCCAATTGAAGTTAACTAAATGATTTAGGGAGTATTTTCAATATGCCAGCTTTCAAGGGTCTCAGGAAAATCAGGGTACATGTTGAATCCACTGGACGGTGATGTTTGTGAAAAGTCCATGAATACATCATCAAGTATTTATTATAAGTCCAGCACTGTTCTGGCCATAAGGGAAGTAGCAATACTCAAAAAAGGTTTTCTGCCCTCCAGTAGGGTAGAAAAGATACATAATGCTATCATTGGCAAGTCAATTAAATTCTATGAACCTCATTATCATAGGATCATTAGTAAGAGATCTAATAGGCCAAATAGTTCAATTTCACCATTTTTATAGATGAAGAAACTGAGACCCAAGAAAGTTTAAATGGCTTGCCCACTGTCCTATAGGGAGTAAACCAACCAGCAGTGCAATTCTTACTTAATGAGAACTTTTCACATATACCATCCTGCATCTTTATTTGTAAGAATGAAGTCCAAATAAATGGCCTATTTTAAAGACATCTGATAGTACCATATATAATTTCAAAAAGTTATTTTTGCGAGTTCAAATCTGACTACAGATAAAAGCAACCTGTGTGACCTTAAACAAGTCATTTAACCCTATTTTATCTCAGTTTCCTTATCTGTCAAAAGATTTGGAAAAGGAAATAGCAAACAGCTCCTATGTTTTTACTAAGAAAACCCCAGAGAGTCATGAAAATTTGGACAGAACTGTGAACAGTGGAACAATAACAAAAGATGTTTTTCTGATCTAGAAGTAGGATCCTAAAAACATGTACACCAATCATAATATTAACTCCCACTTAGATATGCAAAGTGCTTTTCTCATAACTTTTATGGAAGAAACAAAAATAGAGGATAATAAAATGAAAAAAGGTGACACAGATACCAGAGCAATCTCTTTATACTGATATTTAACAGTGCCCATAGGCATAATTGATATTATATTTCAATAAGCTATTTTGTCATGGGCCTCTTTCCAGTGGATTTTCATGATTTTTGTTTGTTTTTTGTATGGCAATGGGGTTAAGTGACTTGTCCAAGTTCATACAGCTAGGTAATTATTAATTGACTGAATTCAGATTTGAACTCAGATCCTCCTGACTCCAGGGCCAGAGCTCTATCCACTGTACCACCTAGCTGCCCCCAGTGCATTTTCTAACAGAGTAGGCAGGAGCAATCTCTATTTGTCTATGTATAACTTTAACTTTGCATATTTATACACATATACACACACCTATATGAATATAAATCACATATAATTAGTATTATTAGTAGTAGCAGTAGCAGTAATTGTAGCTAGTGTTTAGTTGGCACTTCAAGGTTTGCAAAGTACTTTATAAATATTATCTCATTTAATCCTCCCAACAACTTTAGGAGAGAGAGAGATGATTATTATTATCCCTATTTTATAGATGAAGAAACTAAATCAGACTGAGGTTAAGGGACTTGTCCAAGATAAAGCTAGTAAGTGTCTGAAGCTAGATTTAAACTCAAGTCTTACAGACTCTAGAGACCCAGTGCCAAATCTATGTCATTGCTGCCTCTAGTAAGAAACAAATAAAAAAGCAAAGTATTAAAAAGTAAAAAAAGTAAATAACAAATTGCAAACAATAGAATCATTGTAAGCCTTCTTTACTAGATAGTCTTTCAATGACTTATCAGCCACTGAAGATGGGAACAGCTCCCCCAAAAGTTCACACTCCAAAGTGGGAAAATGATTCAATTTCCATGCTGTATAGCTAGAAAACTCTCTTAACTTGAATCCATATGGCTACATTTCCTACAAATTTTGATCTAGTCCAAGCATTCTTTAGTTTATTGACTTCTCAAATCCATTCCTGTTAAGGTTATTGTAACTGACAATTGCTAATATTCTGCTTCTTCCACCTAAAGAAATTTGTTTAGAATGAAAGTTCTTAGACCATATGCCCTGGGATAATTATTACATCTTCATAATATTATGGTGTCATAAGGTTTGTGAAAAATTTTTCATTGATGATCTGACTTAAGTCTCTTAATTACCCTAAGGGGTTGGAAAAATAATGTAGAATATATGTGGTTGAAGTATAGTAGAGAGATATAATTTTAGCTCAGTTCTACATAATTGAAAAATATCTGGCCCACATTGTTGCCACTTGTTCTTCATTTTCAAAGTAAACAAATGATATCATGTGTGATGTCTTGACTCACGAGTGAATTAGATTTAAGTTAGGCAGTAACACAATCATCAACCTCCCTCTCTTTGAAAGTAACTGAAATCCAGTGACAGGACTAAATCAAGACCACTGGTGATGATGAATCTAGATGCAGTGGATGATTTTGGAGTCGTCAAAATCTGACTAAACTCTAAGCTCTCCACAGTCACTATTTTGACCTCTTTCATGGGCCACTGGAACAAATTGCTCTCATCTATCCATTTTGATGGGGAAAATCTTCACTGATTGGAGGTATACATCCCATTCACCAATGGGTTTGAGACTTGCTGATTATCCTCAACCCATCTGTCAAAATTTTTTTCTAGGTTATAGCTGCCACTCGTACTATAGCTTCTTAGAGTCACTGTAAGTAGGACAGCAAAGGTAGATGAGCAACCTTGAAAAGAGCTTGGCAAGCCCTCAGTCAGAGATTTTAGTCCTCCTGAAACACTTCATATATCCCTCTGGTCCATTATGATTTACAATTGATATCTGATTTGATATCTGTTTCTCCCTATCTCCAGGTAAGATTTAGATTTCCTCCTTTGTGAAAGAGGACCATGTCTGTACTTCTAGCTTAATGGAGGAGGAATATACAAGATCCCAAAATACTGTATATGGAATAATTTGTTATTCTCATATATCAAAATAAGTACTCAGCTAAAATTATATCTCTCTACCATACTTCAAGTACCTATAGTCACTATATAGGAGTATAATAAGGTGTCCAGAATAAAAGGTCCTCTTCATGATCACAAGCTCTTTTCACCACAGTAGTCAATTCCTCCCATACCTATTGCAAATTACATAAAAGACTATCCAATAGCTTGGATTTGGGAAATTTTGCAGATATTGTTGATGAAAGAATGTACAATACTAAGTAAATGAAATCTTTGACTACAAGTAAGGTATATCTCAGCACAACTAAGAAGAGATACAATAATCCCACCAGGTGAGGAAATGTATGTTATTGGTTAGATTCCCATCATTTTGCAGCTCAGGGAAGATCTCTCTCAATCTCTTTGGTCCCTCTCTTTGATTGAATAACTCTGCCCAGAATGAGCATTCCCAAGACAGTCATTTCTTGATTTCTTACCAAGGCTGTAAGACTCCTTCATCATGTCCCTAGATTTGGATATCTTCTTCCTCTTTCTACCTCCTTTAGACTTTCAACTTTGTGTGTCTTTCTTATTTGCAATTGATGTATGTGCATATTCATCTCAATTGGAATATAAGCTCTTTGAGACAAGAACTATCTTTTCTTTGCTTGTATTTATATTCCTAAAGTTCTTTACACAGTGTGTTTAACATAAAACATGTTTATTGACTGGTCGAGTGTCCATTATTCAAAAAAATCAGAGTTTTAAAAATGGTAGGACCATAGGAACATATCTCAGAAAAACTGTTCCAAGCCTTAAAAGGAATAGGGATAAAATGGATATATACCCTACTTTGTAGATAAATAAAATGATTTAAAAGTTAATAAATAATTTTCACATAATCATAATGTAATAAGTATCAAAATCAGGAGATGAAACCAGCTCTTTCTTAGTTTCAAATAGGCAGTCCCTCCACTCTCCAAAGTTTCTCTCCAGTTTTGTTAAACTACACCAATTCCAATAAGACATCGATGTTGAAACAAAGTTCCAAAGTTTTGAACTAAAAATAACATAATGGTGACCAGAGAAACAAACAATTGTCTAATTATGCTATATATGTTTTTTCTATTGATAAAAAATATTTGTAATTTTGAAATTATAGGTTTGGTTCTGCAATAGTTCAAAACTGTACAAGACATCATTCTCATGAATTAATAGATGTACTCATAGTTTTTCAGCATGTCATCTCATTGTTGACAAAGCACCACAAAAGTTTTCATAATTTTAGGTAGATTAACATTTTTATTTTCAATTATAATTACCTAATATATAGCATATATATATGTGTGTGTGTGTGTGTGTGTGTGTGTGTGTGTGTGTGTGTGTGTGTATATATATATATATATATATTTGAGAGGGAGAAAACTTAATCTAAAAGAATATTAGCATAGTATATGCAATTACCTTGGAGGTTCACAAAACTCTTAAAAGAATTAGGCAGTTTTATGGAGCAGTGGATAGAGCACTGGCCCTGGGGTCAGCAGGACCTGAGTTCAAATCCAGCTTCAGGCACTTAATAATTGCCTAGCTGTGTGACCTTGGGCAAGTCACTTAACCGCACTGCCATGCAAAAAAAAAAAGAAAAGAAAAGAAAAGAATTAGGTAGCTACTTCACAGAATGACTGGTAGAATTAAATTAGATAATTCATGTAAAGTATTTCGATGTATCTAAAGCATGACATAAATACCTCCTATTATTAGAATGTATTGATTAACCCAGTCCAGGTAACCTGGGAAGTTTCACTCTAAATTAATTCCCCTGGGCAACAAAAATTATTGGAAAAGAAAGACTAAGGCCTGATTAAGTTCTTTCCTACTTAGTATGAGTATAGGTGACTTGGGGTTCTTAAATTTTATTCTGACATGAAATACACTATACCAGATCCTCTAAGCATTATACCTATAGTCAGAAACTATAGAGAGGTGCATTAGTTGCTAGAGAAAGAGAAAGAGAGAGAGAGAGAGAGAGAGAGACAGAGACAGAGACAGAGACAGAGAGAGAGAAACAGAGAGAGAGAGAAACAGAGAAACAAAGACAGATGACAGAGACAGACAAAGACAGAGACACAGAGACACAGAGAGAGAATTTGTTAGATCCTCTGGGTAAAACACTATGCTTAGTGCTGTGGATGCAAATTCAAGCAAGTAAATTAGTCCCTTACCCAGTGAAAGCTATATTCATATATACATACATACATACATACATATATATATATATATATATATATATATATATATATATATATACACACACACACACACATACATAGAAAGAGAGAAAGACATATATATGTATAGGTGTGTGTATATGTATGTGTACATGTGCATGTGTGTATATATGTGTATGTGTGTATGTATGTGTGGGTGTGTATGTGTATGTGTTTGCATGTGTATATGTATATGCATGTGCATATGTTTATGCCTGTGTCTGTGCATATGTATGCGTGTACATGTGTGTGCATGTGTGCATGTGCATGTACATGTGCATGTGTGCTGTGTACATGTATGTTGTGTGTGTGTGGATAGATATGGATATGGATATGGATATGGATATGGATATGGATATGGATATGGATATGGATATGGATATGTGTAGCAGGAAAATGGGAGCAGAAAATCTTATCATTTTAGGATGATATGAAGTAGAAAAGAAATAGCATAAAGAACTTGAAGCCTTGGAAGGTATCTGCTTGCTTCCCTGAGCAATTACACAAAATCAGGGTACTTTAACATAAAAAACAATTACTTATTCCTCTAACAAATCTAATTTCATATACCTTAAAGCACCAAAATTAATTTAGAATGAGAATTTAATGTGACAAACTAGAAAAAGTCCTTATCATAACTACTCATATTTACCTTCTCCTTAATAAACTCATATTCTTCCTTTCCATTAGTTGCTGCTTTTCTTATTGTAGATAAAATATGAATTCATGTACAAGTCAAGACAGTAGCCTGTTTATGTCTTCAAAAAACAAAGAATGACAACAATTTAGAACCTACTATTTTCCAGGTGTAGTGCTAAGCACTTTACAATTATTATTTCATTTTATCTTCATAGATCTCCGGCAAACAAAAGTTAAATCATTTACCCTGGGTCACATAGATGATAAGTCTCTAAGGTCAGATTTGATCCTACATCTTCCTAACTTGCGATCCAATCTTTATCCATTGAGCACTTGGGCTGCCTTTAATGTTTTAAAGTGGTTGAATATTAATTTAGAGAATCTGGACCAAACTTCTGCTTCTGTCAGTCATTACCTATGTTACATTGGTCAAATCTCTAGACCTCAGTTTATTCATCTGTGAAGAGGGATGCAATTGAATTACTTTTGAGGTCTCTTCCAGTTCTAAATAAATGATTCTATGATAGTCTACAAACACAAATCCTACTCTAAGAAGAGCTACCTTTTCACAATATGAAATAATTTTATTTTAACAAAGGATATAAACACTTGTTAAATTTCTGTTGTCCTGATTTACCTTAAAGAGGCCTTTGCTCTGTAGCTGTGATTCTGTATCACTACAAAATAAGATGGTCTTCTCCAAAAATATTGTTTCTCTCAATTCCTCAAAATAGAAATATGGGGCATCATTATCATTTCATATATTACTACATATTCTGTCTCCTGTATTATAAGCATAGATATATTCATGAAAAATTATCTTAAAACTCCCGTTGCTTGTTAATGTCACTCTCATTGCTTGTACCTCCCTTATGAGAAACTGCTTTAATTGAAGACATATATTTGGTAAAAGGAAAAAAAATCCTCAACTCCAAGAATGCTTTACAAGTCAATTTCTTTATTTGCTTTTCAAAAAAGAAAATAATGACTTTAAATCTGCATTAGGTAGAAAACACGTAGACTTGTATATAAATATATATGTATATTTTATATATATATATATATATATATATATATATATATATATATATATATACATACACACACACAAGATGTCTCAAAAATTTTGAGGGTCTAAATTATGAAGGTCTAAAATTGTACAAAGAGTTTGGGAACACACATACATGTAAATTTATGAACCTGGAGTAAAATTCATATTACTAGTATGTACATGCACTTACATATACAGCAAACAGATACATTTTGAAACAAATTTTCTAAAACTTAAGGTCACTTCAATTCATTCTGGTTTTTTTTTGCTTTTTTACTTCTTTTTCTTTTATTAAAGATTTTATTTGAGTTTTACAATTTTTTCCCAGTCTTACTTACCTCTCCCCACCCCACCCCCCATGGAAAGCAATCTGTCAGTCTTTACTTTGTTTCCATGTTGTACATTGATCCAAATTGAGTGTGATGAGATAGAAATGATATCCTTAAGGAAGAAACAAAAAGTATAAGAGATAACAAGATCAGACAATAAGATATGTTTTTTTTCCTAAATTAAGGGGAATAGTCCTTGAACTTTGTTCAAACTCCACGCCTCTTTATCTGGATACAGATGGTATTCTCCATTGCAGATAGCCCAAAATTGTCCCTGATTGATGCACTGATGAAACAATCAAGTCCATCAAATTTGATCATCACTGCCATGTTGCGGTTAGGGTGTACAGTGTTTCTTGTTAAAATTTTCAAGGTCTGGTTCATAGAGATTTTTCTTTGGAGACATTATTCATATACTCTCTCTCTCACATACACACACACACACACACACACACACATACAAATGCACACACACACATATGCACACACATCTATATTTTACATTTTTATTTGCTTTATTTCTGAGACTGGAACAATCTTTGTTGATCTATGGAATGGGGGAAATGTCTCCTGATCAGCATCTTCTAAATATGAATTATTAAAGTATATAGGAAAATTCTGCCAAATTTTATGAATAAACTTTATTACTTCTGCATGGAATTATTTTTATAAAGATTTTATTTATTTTGAATTTTATAATTTTTCCCCTTAATCTTGCTTCCCTCCCCCCATCCCCCACAGAAGGCAGTTTATTAGTCTTTACATTGTTTCCAAGTATGCATTGATCTAAGATGAATGTGATGAGACAGAAATCATATCCTTAAGGAAGAAAAATAAAGTATGAGATATAGAAGAATTATATAAGATAACATTTTTATTAAAGATTTTATTTATTTTGAGTTTTACAATTTTCCCCTAATCTTACTTCCCTCCTCCCACCCCACACAGAAGGCAATTTGTCAGTCTTTACTTTGTTTCCATGGTATACAATGATCCAAATTGTGTGTGATGAGAGAGAAATCATATCCTTAAGGAAGAAACAAAAAGTATAAGAGATAGCAAGATCAGACAATAACATATCAGTTTTTTCCTAAATTTAAGGTAATAGTCATTGGTCTTTGTTCAAACTCCACAGTCATTTCTCTGGATGCAGATGGTATTCTCCATTGCAGAGACCCCTAAATTGTGCCTGATTGTTGCACTGATGGAATGAGCAAGTCCTTCAAGGTTGATCATTGCCCCCATGTTGCTGTTAGGCTGTACAGTGTTTTTCTGGTTCTGCTCATCTCACTCAGCATCAGTTCATGCAAATCCCTCCAGACTTCCCTGAATTCCTATCCCTCCTGGTTTCTAATAGAACAATAGTGTTCCATGACATACATACACCACAGTTTGCTAAGCCATTCCCCAATTGAAGGACATTTACTTGATTTCCAATTCTTTGCCACCACAAACAGGGCTGCTATAAATATTTTTGTACAAGTAATGTTTTTACCCTTTTTCATCATCTCTTCATGATAGAGACCCAGAAGTGGTATTGCTGGGTCAAAGGGTATGCACATTTTTGTTGCCCTTTAGGGTGTAGTTCCAAATTTCTCTCCAGAAAGGTTGGATGAGTTCACAGCTCCTTCCAACAATGATTATTATCCTTTCTGGTCATACTGACCAGTCTGAGAAGTGTGAGGCGGTACCTCAGAGAAGCTTTAATTTGCATTTCTCTAATAAGTAATGATCTAGAGCAACTTTTCATATGACTATGGATTGCTTTGATCTTCCCATATGTAAATTGTCTTTGAATATCCTTTGACCATTTGCCAATTGAGGAATGGCTATGTTTTGGGGGGAGTTGCCAGGCAAACGGGGTTAAATGGCTTGCCCAAGACCACACAGCTAGGTCATTATTAAGTGTCTGAGGCGGGATCTGAACTCAGGTACTCCTGACTCCAGGGTCGGTGCTCTCTATCCACTGTGCAACCTAGCTGCCCCTCAGAATGACTTTTTTTGGAAAAGAAAATATGACTCAGTTCTCTGTATATTTTAGAAATGAGTCCTTTGTCAGAAACATTAGTTGTACAGATTGTTTCCCAGTTTACTACGTTTCTTTTTATCTTGGTTACAGTGGTTTTGTCTGTGCAAAAGCTTTTTAATTTAATGTAATTGAAACCATCTAGTTTGTTTTTAGTGATGTTCTCCATCTCTTCCTTAGTCATAAACTGCCTCCCTTTCCATCGATCTGATAGTTAAACTAGTCCTTGATCTTCTAATTTGCTTATAGCATTGTTTTTTAAGTCTAAATCCTGTATCCATTTGGATTTTATCTTGGTATGGGGTGTGAGGTGTTGGTCTAATCTAAGTTTCTTCCATACTAACTTCCAATTTTCCCATCAGTTTTTATCAAAGAGAGAGTTTTATTCCAATAGCTAGACTCTTTGGGTTTATCAAACAGCAGATTACTATAATCATTTCCTGCTATTGCACCAAAGCTATTCTACTGGTCCACACTCTATTTCTTAGTCAATACCAGACAGATTTGATAACTGATGCTTTATGATATAATTTTAGGTCAGGTAGAGCTAAGCCCCCTTCTTTTGCACTTTTTTTCATTAAATCCATGAAAATTCTTGACTTTTTATTTCTCCATATGAATTTACTTACAACTTTTTCTAACTCATTAAAATATTTTTTTTTGTATTTTGATTGGTATGGCACTAAACAGGTAGTTTAGTTTTGGTTAGAATTGTCATTTTTATTATATTAGCTCTACCTATTCATGAACAGTTGATGTTTGCCCAGTTATTCAAATCTGATTTAATTTGTGTGAGGTGTTCTATAATTGCTTTCAAAAAGTTTCTGAGTCTGCCTTGACAAATAGACTCCCAGGTATTTTATATTGTCTGAGGTTACTTTAAATGGGATTTCTCTTTCTAGCTCTTCCTGCTGTATCTTGCTAGTCATATAGTGAAAAGTTGAGGATTTATGAGGGCTTATTTTATATCCTGCAACTTTGCTAAAATTGCTAATTGTTTCCAGTAGTTTTGGGGATGATTTCTTGGGATTCTCTAGGTATACCATCATGTCATCTGCAAAGAGTGAGAGTTTTGTTTCTTCCTTCCCAATTCTAATTCCTTCAATTTCTTTTTCTTCTCTAATTGCTGAAGCTAAAATTTCTAATATGATATTGAATAGTAATAGTGATAATGGGCACCCTTGTTTCACCCTTAATCTTATTGGGAATGCCTCTACCTCTCCCCATTGAATAAAATGTTTTTTGATGGTTTCAGATAGATACTGCTTATTATTCTAAGGAACAATCCATTTATTCTTATTCTTCTAGTGTTTTTAGTAGGAATGGGTGTTGTATTTTGTGAAAAGCTTTTTCAGCATCTATTGATATGATCACATAATTTCTGATAGGTTTGTTGTTGTTATAATTCATTATACTAACAGTTTTCCTAATATTGAACCAACCCTGCATTCCTGAGATGAATACTACTTGGACAAAATGTATTATCCTAGTGATAACTTGTAATTGTTTTGCTAAGATTTTATTTAAGATATTTGCATCTATATTCATTAGGGAGATAGGTCTATAATTTTCTTTCTCTGTTTTAACTCTTCCTGGTTTAGGTATCAGCACCACATTCGTATCGTAGAAAGAGAATAACATTGTTTTAATTAAAGGTAATATTCTTTCATCTTTGTTCAAACTCCACAGTTCTTTCTCCGGATACAGGTGGCATTCTCCATCCCAGATATTCCAGAATTGTTTCTGATTGTTTCCCTGTTGGTTTGAGTAAGTCCATCAAGGTTGAGTGTCACTCCAATGTTGCTGTTAGGGTATGCAGTGTTCTTCTGGTTCTGCTCTTCTTGCTCAGCATCAGTTCATGCAAATCCTTCCAGGCTTCCCTGAATTCCCATCCCTCTTAGTTTCTAATAGAACAATGGTGTTCCATCACATACATATACCACAGTTCCCCAATAGATGAACATTCATTCAATTTCCAATTCTTTGCCACCACAAACAGATGCTATGAATACATGGAATTATTTTAAGTAGCACTAGTATCCACTTCCATTTGGGTGACTTTGATCTCTTCCTTCTGTTAAATGTTCCAATAATACCCCCATTAGTTTCACTGCTCTTGTATTTCCAAGCCAATATTTGGTTTCCCATTCCTGAATCCCAAGAGACACAAATTTTGGAAGTAGGAAGTCTGGATGAAACATCAGACTTATCTATCTTTTCATCTTTACAAAATTTCTCTCTTCACTTTGGCAATTCCTATCTAGGAAGATTTTGGACAGTTAGATCAAGCAGAAGATAGAAATTTTGCTTGATTTCTATATCAAAAAAGAGTGTGGGGGTAGGTGGAACTTACAGGAGGAGAGAAATAAAGAAAAACATTTTTGTCTATAAGGAAAAATTTTGCTGTTTTCCTATGAACTAGGACCATACATTATGTTTCACTTATTTACTACTTGATATGGAACTTGGGAAACTCTACAGGTCAGATAAAGGCACTTCTCATATGGTAAATATTAAGAGTATCACAAGCTATGTTTTTAGGCTCACTGTTTGTGACTCACATTCTTTGACTTCAAAGATTCTTTAATAAATTTGGGTCCAGTTATAGAAGCTTTTTATGTGGATAATGGTTCATGCTTCTGTTGTATCCACGAGTTTACCATAAAATCACTGATTTAGAAAGCATTTGCTACTAAATGGAGAGGCAAATGAACACATGAGACTGATTATCTCTCTTATATCCATTAATTCCCATAGTAAAAGATAATAACAAGTAAGAAGATAATATCAAAGGCACCATCTAGTTCTGAAAGTTGATGGCTAATCTGTGAGTTTGAAACAGCAAATTATAAACTTTTAAAGAGACCAGAGTCCCAGATTCCTTTCCTAAAATATGAAACTGGTCCAGTAAAAGGCAACATTAGACCCAAGGAATTTTGTTTGCTTTGCCAAAGGAAATATTCAGGAATATAGGGACTCCCACAACCAAATGTCTATGATGCCCTCCTTCCTCTTAACTATAACCCTTCCTGCCCTTGATGCCAAGTCCTCTTGTTATGTGACAAAAATATAACCCCTATATGATACTAATGATGACATGCTTGCTGGAAATGCCATAAAAGACACTCTCAAGAAATCTTCTGATTGGGAAAAAAAGATGGATTTGTCAGGTAATAAGAATAAAAGTCAATCTGAAGAACATTTTGGTGCCTATGAAATATTGAAAGATCTGGATGAAGTTCTTTAGATGCCTCAGTAGATGCACTATGAAAGATTGTTTTTGAAGCTAAGAACAAGAGTAGTACATAATAAGAAACCATAAATGAATTGGGCTGGGCATAGTCTTGGTGATTGTTCATACTATGGTAATATCAAAATATTATGAAAAACTCACTCTTTACTTGTGTGTCTTGCTTTTCCCTACAAGTTCAGTATGATTTAGAGCTGACATAAACTTCAGCTATCATATGCTACAATCACTTCCTTTTATATATGAGAAAATCATACATAGAAATGACTTGCCCCAAATCACCTAAATTGTTAGTTATTAAGACCCTGGCTCAGAATTTGGACTCTTACTAGCTCCTGAAACTATTGCTAGGTAACCTCCCTTCATAGAATCATAAATTCAAAGAACTAAAACTTGAAGTAGTAGCCAGGAAGGTGGGTACAGTATACATAGCTTTGAGCACAGAAATTAGCAAGATTCATCTTCCTGATATCACACAGAGACACAGACACACTCACAAAAATGTATGTGAGTGCATGCATATGTGTTTGTGAGTGTGTATGTACATTACAAGGTTAGAGACAATTAAAGGCAAGTTTCCCCTACTTTGCAATGATTATTCTTGATTCATCACATGATCATTCTTTCTTTTAAATCATACTGCCAAATGCATACTTGATTAAGAATTGGAAGAAATATAATTTTTGATTCTGCTTTTGATTCTGACACTTCCTACTGTATGATCTTAGATAAGTTGTTTCTTTTTTAACTACAATTTCCTCATTTGTAATTTAGAGAGGGGTTTTAAAAAGGGGGGGATTAGACTATTTAATAAATAAACTCTAGGAAGGCAATATGGTACATAGTAGAACAAACACCAAATTTTTAGTGAAAAGACCAATGTTTAAATCCCACTTGCTGAATGTGTGACCTTGTATACTCAGATTCCAAATTTTAGTATCATCATCTGCAAATATACTTTATGATAGCCTCTATGGTATCTTCTTTGTTTTAATATTTATTTATTCTCTTTTTGTACAAATAATTTTTATACATTAATAAAATGTTCTTGTTTAAGAGTAAACAGAATACCCCTTCCCCCCCCCCAAAATATAGACACGCTTGAGCGATAAAGTAAAGGGGAGAGGAAAAAAATGAAAATTAAAAAAATAATAGTAATAATTGTAGGTATGTCCAGGTGGCACAGTGGATGGAGCCCCAGCCCTGGAACCAGGAGCACCCGAACCCATATCTGGTCCCATGCACCCAACAATCACCCAGCCGTGTGACATGCAAGCCACCCCAACCCCACTGCCCTGAAAAACCCAATAAAAGAAAAAAAGACCCAAAATAAAACAAAATAGTAATAATAGTAGGGGTGGCAGGGTGGTGGACAGAACATTGTCCCTTGAGCCAGGAGCACCCAGGTCCAAATCTTGGCCTCAGACACCCAAAGATCACCCTGCTATGAGGCTCCAGGCAGGTCACACAGCCCCATTTGCCCTGCACCCCCCCAAATAATAATAATAAAAAATGTGCTTCAGTCTTTGTTCCAACACCAACAACTCTGTTTCAGGTGGATCACATTCTTTATGGTAAGTCCATAGCAAAAGTTACTTCCATATTTTTCCACCATTGCCATTGCTGATCGCAACTCCCTCCTTTCGTATTTCTCCACATCCATGTACTATATTTTCTCTCTCCTTTCACTCTGATTCTGCTGTAGGGTAGTTGAGTGGCACAGCAGACAGATCCCTGGTCCTGGGGCCAAGAGGCCCTGAGCCCCCCTACGACCACTTAGGCCCAGCATTCACCTGGCCCTATGGTCCCAGACAGGTCATCCAATCCCAGCCCCTTGCAAGAAGTAAAAAAGAAAATGTGTTATATCTGACCACTCTCCCACCATGGTCCATCCTCTCCTCCATTCACATCCCCCCCTTCCCCCATCCTCCCCCTCTCCTTCTTACTCCAGATGCCTATACCCCATTGAGTATATATGCTGTTTCCTCTCCTAGCCACCTCTGATGAGAGCAAAGTTTCCCTCATTTCCCGTTGCCTTCCCCCCTTCCATATCATTGCAATAGCTCATTGTAATAAAGAAAAAACTTATTACATGAAATATCTTGGCCTATTCCCCCTCTCCTTTTTCTTTCTCCCATTACATTTCTCTTTTATCTATTGATTCCATTTTTATACAATAATATATCTTCAAATTCAGCTTTCTCCTGTGCTTCATCTATAAAAGCTCCTTCTACCTGCTCTGTTAATTGAGAAGGTTCATGTGAGTATTACCAGTGTCATTTTTCTATGCAGGAATACATGCAGTTCATCATCAAGTCCCTCATATTTTCCCCCTCTCCTTCAATCTCCATGCTTCACCTGAGTCCTGTATCTGAAGATCAAACCTTCTGTTCAGCTCTGGCCATTCTAATAGGAACATTTGAAATTCCCCTGGTTCATTGAAAGTCCATCTTTTTCCCTGGAAGAGGACATTCAGACTTGCTGGGTAGTTGATTCTTGGTTGTATCCTAAGCTCTTTTGCCTTCTGGTATATTATATTCCAAGTCCTACAAGCTTCCAGTGTAGTTGTTGCTAAGTCCTGTGTGATCCTGATTGCAACTCCACAATATTTGTACTCTGTCCTACTGGCTGCTTATAATATTTTCTCTTTGACTTGGGAGTCCTGGAACTTGACTATAATATTCCTAGGGGTTGGTTTATTGGGATCTCTCTCTCTTGGGGGGATCGGTAGATTCTCTCCATTTCTATTTTGCCCTCTGCTTCTAGAATATCAGGGCGATTTTCCTGTAGTAATTCTTTGGAAATGATGTCAAGGCTCTTTTCCTGATCATGACTTTCAGGTATTCCAATAATTTTTAAATTATCTTTCCTAAGTCTGTTTTGCATATCAGTTGTTTTGTCAATGAGGTGTTTCACATTTTCTTCTAATTTTTCATTTTTTTGGTTTTGAAGTAATGAATCTTGGTTTCTCATAAATTCATCAATCTCCCTGAGTTCCATTCTTTGTCTGAAGGATTTGTTCTCCTCAGAGAGTTTTCTTATCTCTTTTTTCCATCTGGCCAATTTTGCTTTTTAAAGCATTCTTCTCCTCAATAACTTTTTGTACTGTTTTATTCATTTGACCTAAGCTGATTTTTAGCATGCTATTTTCTTCAGCATTTTTTTGGATTTCCTTGACTAAGCTGCTGACTTCATTTTCATGTTTTTCCTGCATCTCATTTCTTTTTGCAGTTTTTCTCTATCTCCCTCATTTGATTTTTAAAGTATATTTTGAGCTCTGTCATAGCCTGAGCCCAATTTCTGTTTTTCTTGGAGTCTTTAGATGCAGGAGCTTGTGCTTCCTCATCTTCAGACTGAATGTTTTGATCCTTCTTAGGCTCATCTGCAAAATATTTCCCAATTGTCTTCCTCTTGTTTCTCTGCTTGCTCATTTTACCAGCCTGAGTCTGGTTTTGGGGTGCTTCCTGAGCTTTTGGGACACTCCCACAAGGATCTCAGTGTGTGAGGCTCTGTCCTCCCTCCTGGTCTGTGAATGACCATATGTGTGCCCCCCCTCTGCCACTGGGCTGGGGTGGAAGGGGCCCCTGCTGTTCTATTGGGGGGACCTAGACTGCGATCAGGATCTGAATGTGTTTAGAACCCCAGAGTCCTATTCCAGGGGCAGAGGACAGAGTCCAGCAGTCTCTCTTCACTCCCCTCTCTCAGCTCAATGGGCTCATGCCCTGGGGGCTCCTGCTTCTGTTCCTGGATCTGGGCTGTGGAAAGACCACATTGCTGTGTGCCCTGAGGGTTGGGTTTCACATGCTGGCTCTGGCAGAAGTCCCCCCACTGTTCCCCCAATTTGTGCCTGGTGCTCCCCAGAGTGTAGCTCTGGAGACTCCTCCACTGCTGTGAGCCACAGCTCCCAATGCCCTGGGGCTGCCTCTGGGAGGCTGAAGTTCTTTCACTCTGGTGGGCCACCCCTCCAACCCTGGGGAGTATAGCCTTTCTGCTCTTTTCCAGGTTACATTGAGTAGGAGAACTGCCTCACTAGGTCCCTCTGTGGGTTCTGCCTCTGGAAAGTTTAGTTAGAGTCCTTAGTATGGAAGTTTTATAAGAGAGCTGCTAAGAGCCGTTGCTCTCTTGTCGCCATCTTCGCTCCGCCCCCCACCCCATGGTATCTTCTGTCCTGGATCTATGATTTATCAAGTTTTGTTATGTAATAATATAAGATATCCTCCAGTTCTAATAAATCTTTTCCAGTTCCAACACTCTATCTTTTGCATTCCAGGGAACTTTCAATTCTAACACTCTCCATTTTATGATCTAAGGTCCTTTTCACATATAATATTTTGTCATCTCAGAATTCTTGAATTTTAACTGAAAAAGATCTCAGTAACCATCTAGTCCAATGTGAACCTCAACAAAAGGATCTTCTCTTCCCCATTATTGACAAATGGTTTTCCAGTCTCTATTTGAAGTCCTCCAAGGGGGTCTTTTAGATTGTAAATACAGAGGGAGAATTCACAAACTATTGGTTAGTGCTGAGGGATTGAGATGTTTATAAAATAGCAATCAAGCTAGCAAAGGTCTCCCTCAGGCTGATTGAAATAGCAAAAATTCCTAAATTCCCATAAATATCTTGGTAGAAATAATTCTGAGAGAGAAAAAAGTAAAGATATAACAGAAATAATTGTATAAAGTTTGAATTAAATACAGTACATCACCCTAGAACACTCATTTAGTTAATTGTGGGTGGAATTATTTGAGCAAAACAGTTTGTGCCTACGATTAATTGCAGGTGCACTGAGCAAGTCCTCTTAGAATCTCTTTCCAAATTTGGTCCATAAAGTTCTCCAGAAGTTGACATAAGCTTTCTTCTCTGCTTTTCTTTCAGTTGCTGCTTTGACAGCAGAAACATTTATGACAGTTTTGAAGCTTTATCAGAGAGTTCATCCTTCTGGTCCTATTTCCCCCACTCAACATATGCTAGAATATTAGCTTCAAAATGTCCCTGATGTGAAAATTGCTCTATAGTTCTTAAATTGATTCTCTGGGAAAGGTTAGAATGTTCTAAAACTTGCTGTCAAAGGAAGAGGAAAATGAGTGTAGGACATAATATGTTCTGAAGTTAGAAGACATCAAATCTCACTCAGACCTAGAGAAGGGTCTTTGTCCAAGGTCACACAGATAGTGACTGAAGTAGGAAACTAAGGTATCCTGATGTCTCTAATTCTACTCATTCTCACTGTTGAATAGATAATTTATTTCTAATTTTATGGGTACTGCATGGACTGTTTATGTCCCTTCAGTATTTTTCCAATAACAACACCTAGCTGATTAATACTTTATTGTAAGATTTTCCTAAGAAGAAATGTGGAGCATGAAAAGAACACAGTATTTTGAATCCAAGGTACAATATTTGAAACTTAGTTCCATTATGTCTCCTTACAACTTATAAAACATTGAGGAAAATTCCTTCCATTCTGTAAACTTAGGATTTTATTTTTCAACCTTTATCATGAAGAGATGATCTCTAAGTTCTCTTAAAGCTCTAGATTCTATCCATTCCTATAATATTCATAGGCCTGACCCTATACAAAATTATTCAATAAGTCAAATTTATCTTTCATCTTCTTTCTAAAGCAAATCATCATGGTTTAGTGGAAGAACTGAGAGTTTTGGAGTCAGAGATCCTGAGCTCAAATCCAGATTCTGATGCTTAATAAAATAACCTTGAGCAAGGAATTTAATCTCTCAAGGTCTCAGTTTCCTCATATATAAAATAAAGAGGTTAAACCACATGTCTTTGAGAGTTTTTCCACTTCTGGATCTATGGTCTTATACCCTCTGATTCAATCACAAGTGCATGAACATAACTGTTAACAACTTAAATGTCTTATAGGATATGATTTTAATGGAATGCAAGTATCCCAGCAGTTAGATGGTCCATTGGATAGAGTACTGGGTCTGGGACCAGGAATACCTGAGTTCAAATATGACCTTAGACAAATACTAACTATATGACCCTGACCAAGTCACTTAATCCTACTTGCTTTACTTCTTCAAGTATAAAATGAGCTGAAAAAGGACATGACAAACTACTCCAGTATCATGACAAGTCTGAAAAATGACTGAACAACAAAAACAAAAGCATCCCAAGTATCTAAGTCCATGTCAAACAATTAGAATTTAACAAATACTTGTGCTTGATAGATAGAATGATTGATTTTTATAGGAATTCAATTATAAGATCATAGATTTAGGACAGAAAGGAAATTTAGAGATCTAGTTCACTGATCTTGTTTCATAAATAAATGGAAATGCAGCAAAGTAAAAGGATCTATACATCATCACAGAAAAAGTTACTGAATATGTCTTAAATTTTATTATAGCATGAGAATATTTAAGGATTTTAAATTATTTAGAGCTTTATATATAGATTAAAGGACAAAAATAATGATATTCAGATGCATAATCACTCCTTTTTAGTTGAATGTTGGTTTTTTTTAATGTTCTTAATTTGATCTAATCTTCACCTCAACTCACTGTCCTGGGTCCACTTTCTCTTCCTTTTCCAATGCTAAATTCCTTTTTCTCCTCCCGTTAATTCAAACCCTTCAGTTATCCATAGCTTTTTCCCTTGGCTATTAACTTCACAAAATCTAAAGGAAAAGGAATAAATCCTTGACTAAGAGTTGAGAGAATGTCCAGCTTGTAAATATTTGGTACCTACCCATTGTGTCTGAAATTATATTCACCTCTGAACAAAAACAGATGTCAGGTGATAGAAAGGGACTGTGAGCTGATAATAGGTTAATCCACTCAAGCTATAATGATGGTTGCATCATCTATTCATATATGTAATCCTGAATACAAGTCCTGTCAGATCTTTTCAAATTAGAAATGTAAAGGCCTGGTGCTAGACTGTGTCCTTCATCTAAGTGTCATCCTAATGAAATGTAGACAAGACTATTACCAGAAAGACTGACCCTCTGGAGCTGATCTGTTGGGGCTGCAGTTCTTTTAGAAGATTGCTAAGACTTGAGATTTTGATTGGTATTAATGGAGATAGTATACAACTGGGGAAATAAATCAGAGATCTTTGACTTATTGAAGCAATAATAGGTTCATTTCTAGAATAAAAGTTAAAGGGAAGGAGTATATATATATATATATATAGAACAGGACCTTCACTTTTATAGAAAAGCTTTTTCTTTGTCATTTGGAAATGATTCTCTTTTTATAGTAATTATCTGTACATTCAGTCAACAAATTTCAACCTAGTTAATCAATAAGAATGATTAGCACATATTCTATTGCCTTAGAATACAAGTATCAAATAAGCAACACTCATGGTTTTTTTTTTTTTTGCAAGGCTATTGGGGTTAAGTGACTTGCCCTAGGTCACATAGTTAAGTGAGCATCAAGTGTCTGAAGCAGGATTTGAAGCCAGGTCCTCCTGACTCCAGAGCCAATGCACGATCCATTAAGCCATCTAGCTGCTCCAACACTCAAATTTTTAAGACAGAGATTATCTAGTTTATGGATTATCTGAAGCAATTTTAAATCCTAAATTAGACTCTGCTACTACCCAGAACCTTCCTAAATTAACTCCTCTGCTACTATTAAAGCAGTACTCAGGAAAAGAAAATTTTGCCTAGGCAGGCAAATTTGTTAAAATTTTTAAAAAGTCAAAAAATGAAGTCTGAAGTCAAATACAAATCATTTTCCTCTAAATATAGAATATTCAGGAAACCTGGGGTTTATTCTTTACACTAACATTTCCTATCTGTATGATAGTTATTTAAAATACCTAGATTCACATAAATTTTCTGAGCTTCTGTTTCCTTTTATACAAAATGGGGCTAATATACCTATATTAACTACTTCATGAGATTGTTATAAGGAGGATTCTTTAGGAAGCTTTAAGTGCCATTCAAATGTTAGCTACTTATTTAGATTCTTCATGCCATGGTTCTCTGTCCATTCCCACAGAAAACTCAGATCATATAATGACCAATTTATATTTTCATTTGAGTGAAAAGCTCTGTGTTAACTTTTGGGGATAAACCTAGAAAAGTAAGACTGTCTCTGTTCTCATGGAGCTCACAATCTAACAGAAGAGAGAACACATGGAAGATTTCAGTTCCCATAGTTCTTAGGCTCAGTGGCAAAGTTGGTGGTAATGGTGTTTCTGCTGAAAAAAAAAAAATCATGTCACTGAATTGAAAGCATTGCTTTTACAAACACTCTTGAGTTCAGGATAAGCACTATTTGCATCTGGATTTGAGGAGATATAGAGGTTAAAGTGATAGTGACAGAAGTTCAATTTGAATTACACATACTGCCTCCTGTCTCTCCCCCCAAAATGCCTTATTACTTCATTTATGATCTCTTGTCTGCCTTTTGAGTAGAAGTTGACTGGTAGTTAGTGGGATGACAAGAATCTATCTTCTCCACAAAAGTTGCTTCCCTAGATTATGGGTGGGAAAGCTGGGCTGGAAGCAAGACCAAATTACGTTATAGCAAATTCTTTGGTTTGGCTAGAATCATGTGGTCTCATATATGGTCAAGATAAGTCAAAAATTATTCTATAGCAAATGCTAAGGCTTTTTGCTTTAGTGGGAATTTTATATGTTTTCTTATAGCTTTCTACCAGATGCATAAATGAATCTCCTAATCTGTGAAGATTTTCTAATTGCTAAAGATGAGCATTATAACTTTTTAGAGGAACACAACCTCTTTTTAAAATAAAAGATTGTATAATGGCTAAATGGAAATTCACAAGACTGCCAACATATACATATATATATATATATATATATATATATATATATATATATATATATATATATATATGTATACTCATGCTCATTACTATGGCTGAAAACAGAGAGGTGAATACTAGTCTAAACACTAATTTAATTACTTGTTCAGCTGGGAAGAACATTCTAAGAAGCATGTTATTCCCCTAAATGAATTGAACAAAAATATATTTTCAATTATCATTATTATTTTTTTTAGGATTTTGCAAGGCAAATGGGGTTAAGTGGCTTGCCCAAGGCCACACAGCTAGGTAATTGTTAAGTGTCTGAGGCTGCATTTGAACTCAGTTCCTCCTGACTCCAGGGTCAGTCCACTGCGCCACCTAGCTGCCCCTCAATTATTTTAACAAGGAAAGGTGGATGAACATTATGATAGTTTTACTTTAATACTTAGATGAACCAAGGATTTTATTTCTATGGGCATTCTCACTCAAGAGCAGCACAACCTTGCCTTTTCATACTATGTGACTATTTCATGTGATTCTATAACTCCACCATACATCATCTATCTAATACACTGAACAGATTTCTTTGATTTTTCAATATTCTATGGATAACAATGTAGCATGTGAATTATATATTAATTATGTTTCATGCTAAATTTTTATTGATTTATTTCTTCTTAACATACAATGTCCAATAATGCAATGCAATGCTGCCAATACAATACAGCACAATGCAAGACAAGACAAGATAATGAAATAAATAGACATTTATTAAGCATCTCCAATGTGAAAGACACCAAAAGAGGTAACCGGATAGTCAATAAATTTTAGAGTGCTCAATATAGCATTGTCCTTGATGATATGTTTCATAACATTTCTCACACACATATATCATCATTGTCAATATTCTGTATCCATCTAATTTCCAATCTTGCATTTTCCTATTACCATTGTGGTTATCTGTATTTGTGGTAAACTTACAATATAGGAATGATATCCTCCTAAAGAGGGAATTAAAGTAGTTAGAGAAAGATGCAATGTAAAAGCTAAGTGGAAAATGGATCTAGAGTCACAAGACATAACTCTGGAAGCAGAATTTGAACCCAGATTTTAATGATTCCTGGGCCTTGTCTATAATATATAATAATCTTCATTACTTGTGATACAAGTTTGGCTTGAATGAACTCTGAGAACAGTTCTTACATTCAAAGGACATTTCATTTCAATTCTTTCTGCATGGATATCAACTCTTTCCTTTTATTCCATCTAAGCTGAAAATAGATGAAATCTGGCTTCCTTCCTGCTCTTAATAACCCCACATGTTCAGGGTTATTATCAAGCCTCCTCTTCAACTTTCTGTTCCCAGTTCTTACATAGTTTTTAAAATAGCTGTCAAAGTTAGCTCTGTACTCACAGCAATCTGAAAACTTGAATTTGCATCAGAATCAGATGTGGATAAATCATAAAACTGTACCTGTCCACACATAGGTTTGGGATTCCCAGTGGCTCTCTCTGCTTGGATCAGAAATGGTTTATACTTTTCCAGGGAAAGAATTAGGTTATGCCTATCTTTTTTTTCTTTTGTTTTTTTCTTTTTTCTTTTTTTAATTTTTATTAAAGATATTATTTGAGTTTTACAATTTTCCCCCAATCTTGCTTCCCTCCCCCCACCCCCACCCCACAGATAGCACTCTGTCAGTCTTTACTTTGTTTCCATGTTGTACCTTGATCCAAATTGGGTGTGATGTGGTTATGCCTTTCAAATGGAATTCTTTTGTAGGGAAAATTCACAATGACACAATTGAAAAATTTACCAAATATATGGATGGATTATTTCTTAGTACAAGATTGGTTTGTACACATGCCCACATACACCAGAAGACCCTAGATGTGAGTTGAAAGGTATCTTGGAAGTCATTCAGTCCAAACCCTCATTTTACAGATGAGAAAAACGAAATGCTGAGAGAATAAGGGACTTAACCAAGAGTCACAGATCTATTAACTATATCAGACAGGATTTGAACTCAGGGTTACTAGTTACTGGTCCAAGGAAGTTCCTGGTCCACAAAAGTGAAAAATAAAAACAACTCAAAAGCCAAAACTATATGTGCACCTTATCCCTTTTTTTTAAGATTTTTTTGCAAGGTGAATAGGGTTAAATGGCTTGCCCAAGGCCACACAGCTGGGTAATTATTAAGTGTCTAAGGCGAGGTTTGAACTCAGTTACTCCTGACTCCAGGGCTGGTGCTCTATCTACTGCACCACCTAGTCACCCCACATCTTATCCCTTTAAATAGTTACACCATGTTATCTCAGAGTTGTAAGGAATCTCTAAGTTTACCTCAATCAATTCTTAAACTGTACAAGAATCTCCAACATTACTTGAATCCAACTCTCATGAGTGAGAGAATCTTTGTGAGCTTTAGTCTCCTCATTTATAAAATAGGGCTAACAATAACATACAATTTAGAGTGTCCTGTGAAGATCAAATGAGCTATAAAGTATGTGGAATACTTTTCAAAACTTAAGACATATTAATGTATCATTATTAATGAGATTCTGATCATTTATAATTAGAGGTCATTTTCATATAGTAATAATTTAGGGTTTGCAAAATATTATATACATGTTATCTATTTGTAAACCTCAGCAGCATTTTGACTTTTTTATTTAAAAATTCTAGATTTCCCCTCAACTTCAGGAGAATGAAAAAATCATAACCAGCAGTAGATACTTTGAATAAAATATATATTGATCTTTATTATCATCTTGAATTTATTTTGAAGTGTTTATTAATATCTTTTTCATTATTACCTTCATTTCTAAATAGAGTCTTCTTCCCTTACAACCTCACTGTGCCATTCCTTGAAGCTAGGAATTAAAAAAGAGGAGAAAAACAGTTCAGTAAAACTAATTTTCATATTAACCAAGTATGATGTTGTTATACATTCATAGTCTCTGACTTCTATCAGAAAGGTGGCTCCACTACACTCCTGCTTATATGCCACTACATAGTGTTTGTAACTAGGTCAGAATGTCCAAAATTGATCAGATGGGAGTCCTACCTTTTATTCATATGGCTTTCCCCTAACTTAAAGGACATCAAGATATTCAAAAATCATTTTTCAGGACTTTCCTTTTCCTAAACTTAGGAATCCTGTAAACTCCTAAAATTAATTAGATAATCTTTCCAATTAAGGTTTGTGATTTATCAGTCAGCCTGCCAACCTTATTACCTCACTTAATCACTCTCTCCTCCCCAGCCAATTGTCTGGAATAAATTTCATCCAACTAGATAATAAAACACAAACAATGTAAGCATGAATCATGAGAAGTTAAAAGAAGTCTTTTCAATGAAGTCACTGAGGGCATTTTTTTTACCCTTTCAAAGTGAATTGATTATTAAAATAATTCCAACCCACACATCTACCTTGTAATTTTTCCAAAGTCCATAAATATAGTGATTACTATTCAGATTGCTTGGCTCATTTGTTTGACTCTGTAGATTAGAAAAACAAGAGTTAAGTGAGCCAGTTTAATATTATATCTGTGGTTGCCAGTCTCTTTCACAAGTATCTATGCCTTTCTCTTTCATCCTGTTAAGCAAGGTAACTGAAGCACATAGCAGTCAAATGCTCCACCAACTTGCTCATAGCAAACATATAATTAAACCAGGATTAGACTAAGACACACAAATGCAGAGAGGCAGGAATAGCTGGTAAGGTCATGGAAAGTGGTGTTCAAATGCGTGTATAATGGAAAGGCTCTAACCATTTGACATTGACATGTTACCTATACTAGAGCAGCTAAAGCCTAATTCAACTGATATTCCATCCCTGCAACTTTCTCCTATGATCTTCAAAGCTATGAACCTTTCCTGGAACCATAATTACACACACACACACACACACACACACACACACACACACACACACACACACACACATTTTAAAAACCTATGCACCAGGGGCAGCTAGGTGGTGCAGTGGATAGAGCACCAGTCCTGGAGTCAGGAGTACCTGAGTTCAAATTTGGCCTCAGACACTTAATAATTACCTAGCTGTGTGGCCTTGAGAAAGTCACTTAACCCCATTGCCTTGCAAAAAAAAAAAGCTATTAAAAAAAAAACCTATTGTCCATTATTAAAATTCTAGAATCAGACAGTCAAGGTCTTAAAAGCTTTTTGGTGACAACTCTCATCTCCTTTTGGTCTCAAGTCCTTGGAACATCAAGGTATTGACATAGTTCAAAGGGACTAGTATCTTAGCCATTTCAGCAATGGATTGGTTATACGCGACCTTCTAGATTTTGTCATGCCTGTTTTTCCTCCCAGAGTAAATAATACATTACATGCATTATAGAAAAAAAAACATTTCCCTCAAAACTACTGAATTTTTTTATCAGATATCTCCTAGCATTTCTCTTCCAGTTAAAAAGTGATCTAAAAATATCAAGAATAAAAATGGCCAATATTTCTGCAACATAAGATATGCAAAATGCTTTACAGATATTATCCCATGTAATCCTCACAACTAACCTGTGAGACGTAAGTGTAATTATTACTTATATTTAAAGAAGACATGTACTTAGAGAGATTATATGATATGATAAAAGCCAACCAAAAAGTGTTTGAGATAAGATTTGAACTTAAGTGGCGAACCTCACCCAATCAATAGATCCTCTGGAGAGTAGAATAGCCTAGAAATCAATTGACTCCATGAGTCAGGAATGAAGAAGAAAAAGACTACAAGAAGTAGAAGAAAATGTAAAGTATCTGCAATTAGAAACAAATCTCTGCAAATGGCTATTGTAGTGAGTATAATGAATAAAACAAATGAATTTAAAATAAATCTAGTTTGTCTTTACAAGATTAGAAAAACAAGAGTTAAGTGAGCCAGTTAAATAATATATCTATAGTTGCCAGTCTCTTTCACAAGAGAATCTAGCGAAAGATGACAGAGTAAGCACTCAGCTGAGCTCACCCAACATTCCCCTTCAAACAATTTTAATAATTTAATTAATTAATTAATTGATTGATTAATTTCCAGTTCAAGAACTGGGAAGGTGACCTTTGTTGAAGAGCCCTAAGGAGCAGTATCAATTCCAATCTCAAGTGAACAAAGGTACAGTTGCAGTTCCAAAGGATCAGAGGCCTTTCCTGGCAAAGTTTTAGTACATAGATCAGGAGAGCAGTGAACACACTTCTCCCCAGATCATACCACTTTGAAAACAATGAAAATTTCCAAAACACCAGAACTAGATATGAAAACATAAGTGCAAAAACATTTAATTTTTTTAAAATCATGAACAGAGTCTAACTTGATAATAAAGTTCAAAGTCAAGAAAAGTCTGGAAAATGAGAAAACAAGAAAAAAAGCAGCTGATGATATGTTGATAGGAATGATGAAGACACAAACTCAGAAGAAGACAATGTCAAAAAAGCTGCAAGCAAGGCCTCAAAGTAAAAAAAAATTCTCAATTAGACAAAACTCAACAAGAATTCATGGAAAACTTAAGGAGATTTTCAAGTTAAATAAGAGAAATACTGAGAAAATTAAACAAAGAAATGAATATAGAAAATTTTATCTGGCACTGGGGGATTATTTTTTTCTTAGGGAAATAATTTATGACTTCTTCAATTTCTTTTTCTAAAACAGGTTTACTTAAATATCCTATTTTCTGTTCTGTTAAACTGGGCAATTTATAGTTATGTAAATATTCAACCATTTCATTTATAATGTCAACTTTTGTAATGTATAACTGAGGAAGATAACTTCTAATTATTATTTTAATTTCACATTCATTGCTGGTACATTCATCCAATTCATTTTTGATACTGGAAAGTTGCTTTCTTTCCTTCTTTTTTAAAAACTAAAGCAACCAGTGGTTTATATGTTTTATTGTGATTTATTTTTCAGAAAACCATTTTTAACTTTCAATTTTATTAATTATTTCTTTAATTTCAGCTCTCTGTTTTAGTGTTAATTTAGGGGATTTAAATTTGACTTTTTTCTAGTTTCCTTTAAAGTTGCATGTCCAATTCACTGATCTGTTCCTTCTCTCTTTTATTTATATATGTATTTAGAGACATATATTTTCCTCTAAGAACTGCTTTTGCTGCATGATACAAATTTTAATATATTGTATCATTTTAATTCTCTTTTATGAAATGTTCTTATTATTTATTCTTTAACCCACTCTTTCTTTATGCTTAGATTATTTCGTTTCTCATTTAAATTCCCATTTAGTTTCTAATTTCAAATTAAATTTTAATCTAAGTTTCTAAGATCCTTAATGAAAAGTAAATTTTTATTGCAATAATTTCTGGAAAGATTGGATTTAATGTTTCTGCTTTTCTTCACTTGATTGTGCCTTTTTATTTTTATTGTTGTTTTATTTTTCCAAATATATGTTATGAAGGTTTATCAATATTCATCCATATATTTATGTATATTTTTAAGTTAAAAAATTTCCTTCCACCATTTCTTCCCATCCCCCTCCTCTCGGCAGTGAAGAGTCAAGTAAATATTGTTTGTACAGTTTTATGCACTATTACACGGTCAGATTTTCTGAAGGCTTGATGTAAAACTAAGAAAAAGGTATACTCCTTTCCCTTTCCATTCAGGTATGCCCAAAGTTCTATTATATTTAACTTTTCTTAGATTCTATTCCTCTTATCTTTTTTTTCTTATTCATATTAAATTCACTTATTTTATTCATTATACTCACTACAATAGTTTTACTGTCTATTTCCTCCTGTAAGTCAATTAGTTTATCCTTTAAGAATCTGGATGTTATGCCATTTGGTATACACATATGTTTAGTATTAATATTACTTCATTGTCTATCTTTCCATTTAGCAAGGTATAGTTTCCTGTAATCTCTTTAATTAGTTCTACTTTGCTTTTGCTTCATTTGAGATCAGGATTGACTTTTTAACTTCAACTGAAGCATAAAAGATTAAAATTTTTCCTCAATGGCATGCAAAAATAATTTTCAATGGAAAAAATAACTAGCATTTCTGACAAAGGACTCATTTCTAAAATATATAGAGAATTGACTCAAATTTATAATTTAAAAATTGATAAATGATCAAATGATATGGAAAAACAATTCTTGGACAAAGAAAGCAAAGCTATCTATAATCATATGAAAAATTACTCTTAATCATTATTGATTAGATAAATACAAATTAAAGCATCTCTGAGCTACCACTTCATATCTCTCAGATAGGCCAATATGACCACAAAGAATAAAGATCAATGTGGGAGGGGATGAGAGAAATTTGGAATATTAATACTTTGTTGATGGATTGTGAATTGATCTAACCTTTCTGGAAAGCAATTGGGAATTATCCCAAAGGGCAATAAAAATGTGCATACCCTTTGATCCAGCAATACCGCTCTTAGATCTCTATCCTGAAGAGGTCATGAAAAGGTATAAAAACTCCACATTCACAAAAATATTCATAGCTCTGTTTGTAGTGGCAAAGAATTGGAAATTTTGGGATGTCCATCAATTGGGGAATGGCTGAACAAATTGTGCCAAATAAATGTGATGGGATACTATTGATCTATAGGAAATCATAAGGAATGGGATTTCAGAAAAGCTAGGAAAGACTTGCATGAATTGATCGTGTGTGAAATGAACAGAACCAGAAGAACATTATACACACTAACAACAACATGGGGTGGTGCTCAATCATAATGGACTTGTTCATTTCAGCAATAAAAAGAAAATTTTATAAAACTTGTGATGGAAAAATACCATCCATATCCAGAGAAGGAATTGAAGTATTTAAACGAAAATCAAGGCTTATTACTTTCAATTTTTAAAAGTTGTCTTATGTCTTATGTATTATGCATTATGTAATTTTATTATCTCTATTGTTTTCTTTCTTCAGATATGATTCTTTTCTCACAACACATTCAATTTCAATTTCAATCTAGGCTTGTCATGGATGCAAATGTGAAGTGTATTTCAGATTGCTTTCTGTTGGGGGCAGGGGGGGGGGAAGGGAGGAAGGGAGAAAAATTATAAAACTCAAAACCTTGCAAAATAAAATGATTGGTAAAAACTACCATTGTATGCAGTAGGAAATATAAATAAATATTTATCAATTAAAAAAAGATAATTTTCAACATTCATCCATTTGGAAATTTATGAATTCTACATTTTCTACAGCCTTCTCTTTCCTCCCTCCTCCCCATGGCAATGAATATGTACAATTGCGTTTAACATATTTCCATGATAGTTAAGTAATAATAGATTCCATTCTGGGCTCTTATTTCAACTCTGAATTTAACTCTTTTTCAAAGGCATTTCTTGTAAACAACAATGCTAAATTCTGGTTCTAATCCATTTTGCCATCCCCTTCTATTTTATAGGTGAATTCATCACAGTTACATTCAAAGTTATGGTTATTAATACTGTGTTTCTCTCCATTCTAATTCTTTTCTTTTTATTTTAATATCTTTAACCTCTTTCTCCTTTAAAGTCTGTTTTTGCTTAAAATACAGTAGTTAACTATCTTCTTAGCTCTTTTCTCTTAACCCCTTTCCATACTACTTCTCTATTTTTTTAAGACAGATGTCAACTCCCAACTGAATGCAGGTATGTATACATAGAAATAGATGCCTGCTTATACTTATGTATCTTTACATATACATATATATGTTTTATTATTATATGATTATATTTTATATTATATATATTATTTGTCTTCCAATTACATACAATGGTAATTTCTATTAATTATTTCTTACAAGGCTTTTAGTTTTATAATATTTTCCTCCCTCCCTCCATTCCCTCCTTCCTCCCTTCCAAAAAAAGACATTCTGATACAGGCTTTACATTTGCATACATGTTAAACATAAATCAAAATTGAATGTGTTGTGAGAGAAGGATCAGATCTAAAGGGAAGAAAGAAAATATTAGATAGCAAAATTGCGTAATACATATGGCAACTTTTAAAATTCTAGATTATAAAGTTTGGTCTCCATTTCAACTTCACAGTTCCTTCTCTGGACATAGATGGTAATCTCTGTTACAGATCCCTATTCCTTTTGCTTAAGTATATATCTCTAATAGAGCTATAATTCTCAAGAGTTATGAGAATCTTCCTCCCATATGGTAATGTAACCAGTTTAATCTTATTGGATAACAGTTTTTTTTTTCTTTTCCTCTGTTAACATTTTCACAAATCTTTTGAGTCTTCTGTTTGAAGACTAAATTTTCTGTTTAGTTCTGGTCTTTTGATCAAGAAACAATTGAAGTTTCCTGTTTCATCAACTGTCCATTATTTCCCCTGGAAGAAAAGGCTCAGTTATTCAGGATAGTGAATTCTTGGTTGTAATCCAAGGTCCTTTGCTCTCTGGAATATCATGATCCCTTAATGTTGATGCAGTCAGGTCCTATGTAATCCTGACTGTGACTCTTTAGCATTTGAATTGGGTTTTTTTTTCTTTTTCTGGGTACTTGCAGGATTTTCTCCTTGACTGATAGTTCTGGAGTTTGGTCACAATATTACTTGGTGTTTTCATTTTGGAATTCCTTTCAGAAGGAGATTAATATTTTCTTTCATTGAGTATTTTGCCCTCTGGTTCCAGGATATTAGGACAGTTCTTCACTACATCCCAAATTATGGAATCCAGGCTTTTTTATTTTTCTTCAAGCTTTTCAAGTAGTTTTATGATTCTTAAATTGTCTCTTCTGGATCTATTTTCCAGGTCAGTTGTTTTGCCAATGAGATATTTTACATTTTCTTCTATTTTTTTCTTTTTTTAATTTTGTTTAACACATTCTTGGTGTCTCATGAAGTCATTAGTTTTCATAGAGTCCAATATTTTTTTAGAGAAGAGTTTTCTTCAATTACCTTTTTCATATCCTTTTCCACTTGGTCAATTCTACATTTGAAGGAGTTGTAATTTTTCCCTTCTGCCAAAGTGTGCTTTTAGAGAATCATTTTTTGCAATTGTCCTTTAAAAGGATTTGTTTTCTGCTTATATGATGTTAATTTTCTCTTTTGTAGCATTAATTTTCTCTTGCATTTCTTTTCCCAGTTCTTTCATTTGATTTTTTAAGGTTTTTTTGGTAAGGCAAATGGGGTTAAGTGGCTTGCCCAAGGCCACACAGGTAATTATTGCATGTCTGAGGCAGGATTTGAACTCAGGTACTCCTGACTCCAGGGCTGGTGCTCGATCCACTGTGCCACTTAGCCAGCCCTTTCATTTGATTTTTAAACTCCTTTTGATTTCTTCTAAGAAATCTTTCTGGGCAGGAGACCAATTCATATTCTCTGAAGTTTCATTCTTTTCTGAGCTACTATTCTTATCTGCAAGGAAACGTTCAATGGACCCCACTTTGCACTGGCCTTTCCTCATTTTGGATCCATTTCCTAGGGTCTTGAGTTGGAGGAGGTACTGCTTTGAAGATTGTAAGTGTTGAGATTCCTAGAGGCCTTGCTCACTGAGGTTAGGAACTCCTCAGTGGGTCCTCTAGTAAGGAAAGCCAGAAACTTTCTCTGGATTATCTGTTGTCTGTATCAGTGCTCCACTCCCTAGAACTGGAACTGAATCTGCACCAGAAGCTTTCTCTGGGTAATCTACACTGGGGAAGATCTGCTGCCTACATCTTGGCCTTGGGGCAAAGTTAGAACAACTGGGTTGATTCTGTGTTTGTTCTAGCGAAAGTCAGGCTTTCCCACAGGAATGGGGGGGAGGTGCTCAGTTGAAACATGGGGACTTGTTTTTATAGATCAGCTGAAATGTCTGAGAAATAATTGAAAAAAATCCATTGAGCAACTCCTGAAAGGGATCCCAAAATAAAAATGCCAAGGAATAGTGTAGCCAAATTCCAGAATTATTTGGCTACAGGCAGAAAGAAAGAAACATTTCAAAACCAAGCATTCACAGACATTATTACACAGGACTTAGCAGTATCAGCATTAAAAAATAGATGGGCTGGAATATAATATTCCAGAGGGCAAAGGAACTTAGATTATAACCAAGAATCAATCCAGCAAAATTGAGCGTGCTCTTTCAGGGTGAAAAATGGTCATTAAATGAAATAGGTGACTTTCGAATTTTCCTGATGAAAAGGTCAGACATGAACAGAAAATTGGATCTTCAAACATGAAGTTCAATAGATATATAAAAAGGTAAATAAGGGAAAAAATAATATTATTCAATAAGATTGAATTGGTTATATTCCTACGGGGAAGAAATATACTCATAACTCTTGAAAATTATATCTCTTTTAGAGGGAACATACATAGACAGATGGTATGGCATTATCTAATTTTGTAGGTAGGTTGTTATTAAATAATTAAGACTTTTCATAAATGGTTTGTTATGGGAAGAGAGGCAGAACGGGATAAATAAAATCACATGAAAATACACAAAGTAACTATTATAATAAAGTAAAATTGGAAGAAGGAATCTTACTTTCATCAAATATGACTCAAAGAGGGAATACTATATATATACTCAGTTGGGGCCCTACATAGAATTAGGAGGGGAAAGGAAAGAAGGACTGATAGAAGGGAGGGCAGAAAGGAGGGTAAAAGATAGGAGAGGGAAGGAGAAGGAAAAAGGAGGGGGCTGATAAAAAAGAAGGCAGATTGAAGGAGGTAGCTGTCAGATGCAAAACACTGCTGAGGAGGAATAGGGTGAAAAAAGTGAAATGTAATAATTGAGGAAAGTTAGAATGAAGAGTTATATAGAGTTTGTAATTATAATTGTGAATGTGAATGGAATGAAAAATAGAAGCAGAGTGATTTATAAATTAGAATCCTACAGGACATGATCCCTGGCAGGATAGAGTCAAGATGGGGGTGCAATGGAAGAAAACTAGAACTTTTCCCAAAATAACTTTAAATGAAGCCTCTATACACCCAAAATAACAGATTCCAGAACAAAAAGATGAAACAAGTTCTCAACTCCAGATATGATGAAGGAACTTCAGTAAAGTTCTGTCTATGGACAAAAGGCAAGTATAGCTCAACATAGGCAAATGAAAAGCAAATGAAAGGCTCTAAGCCAAAGCAAAGCTCAGGTCAAGGCTCACTGAGTCAGTGATGCAGCTGGCCAGCTTTGAGGGTCCCAATCTAAGCTCAGAAGACAAAAACAATAAGCCCTGGGAACACTGGCACAACTGATGGGATTAGGTTAGAATAACCTAAAAGAGGGAAGAAACCACTACATAAGTAATACCATAGGGAGGCAGAAAGCCAGGACTTCCCTAAAGGAGGGAACAAATCACTGAAGGAAAGTAATAAGGCAGGGACAAGATCCCACCCCAGGTTGCACATATATTCCCTGTGTCCCATAAGCAGAACTCAATTATCAAAATGAGCAGATTTTTTAAAGTGCTAATCATAGATTGGTACTATTCTGAGAGAGATAATAAAAATGCCATCACAAAAGAAGAAAGTAGTGATAAAATGCCTATATGTGAAACCTCAGAGGAATTTATAAATTAGCTTCAAATCCAAAAACTTCTCTTGGAAGAAAAAAAAATATTTTCAAAACAAAAGAAGAGACATCCGGCCAAGATGGAGGGGAGAAGACAGGCACAGTTCTAAAGTCTCCTGATCTTTCCCCATCTATCACATGAAACAAACCTCTTAAAAGAAATCCAACCCACAAAACCCAGAAAGAAAAGCCAGGAGAAAGAATATCTACCTGGGGATTTGTCTCCAGCAGCAGCAGCATTGGCTGAATTTGGGTGGATGAGTCTGGGCTCAGAGAGAGGATCAGCCCTGGATCAACCAGATTAACAGCTGAATTGGAGCTGGGAGTCTGCGGGACCTAGAGCAGGTCCTGCTGGATCAGTGGTGGGGCTAGACAGCAGGGGCTTGAGTTAACTAGGGAGTAGAGGCACTGGTGTTCGTGCTGTCACCCAGGAGCTTGCAGACAGGGCTGGGGGGAGAGTTCCAGTGCAGGAGAGCTGTAGACACCATCCCTGGGCAACTCTGTTCTGAAGTCAGTCCCATTACAGCTCAGACCTCTTCCTTGAACAAACAATTGCAAACTAATTCTGCCTCAGGCCCAGGAGTATGAGCAGAAGAACCATCCAAGCTGATGAATGACCTCAGGCCAGGGTAAAGAGCACCATAGATTGAAGGCAAAGGAATTCAATAGCTCCAACTCCTCCCTTCAAGCAAAAGGAGAAGGCCTCAATCAAGGTCACAGACACTCCAGAGAAAGCAACTAACACCTCCTACTGGCCAGCAAGAGAAATTGCATTCAGTGAGTAAAGCCTTTAGTGATCCCAAGCCCCTGTGAACCAGCCACTCCCCAACTCAAGGTCTTAGCAAAAGGAAGAAGGGTCAGTGGAAAGGTGGATCCATAGAAAAATTATTGGAAGGGAAAGACCCTAACTCAGAAAGACCTAGAACCTCTGAGGAGAATACAATCTGGTCTTCAGCACAGAAAGACTTCCTTGAAGAAATAAAGAAGGAGCTTAAAAATTTGGGAGAGACAATTAAAACTTTGCAACAAGAAAACAAAACCGTAGAAAGTACAGTTGGACAAATACAAAAGGAGAATAATTCTCTCAGATCCTCAATTGGGCAAATGCAAAAAAGAAATATTTCTCTCAAAACCTCAATTGGTCAAATGGAAAGCTCTTTCAAAAGTAGAATTGACCAAGTGGAAAAGGAGTTGCAAAAGGTTAATGAAGAAAACTCCTCCCCCCAAAAAAGAATGGAGTCTACAAAAACAAATGACTCCATGAGCCAGCAAGAGTCAGTTAAACAAAATAAAAAATAGAAAAAATAGAAGAAAATGTAAAATACCTCATCAACAAAACCACTGACCTTGAGAATAGATTGAGGAGGGGCAACATGAAAATTATAGGACTTCTTGAAAACATTGAAGAGAAAAAAAGCCTGGACTTAATATTACAGGATCTAGTGATGGAACACTGCCCTGATATCATGGAATCAAAGGGCAAAATAGTTATTGAAAGAGTACACTGATCACCACCAGAAAAAAGATCCTAAAATGAAAATACCAAGGATTGTTGTGGCCAAATTCCAGAACTATCAAATAAAAGAGAAAATCCTGCAAGCAGCCAGAGAGAAACAATTTAAGTATCAAGGGGCCACAGTAAAGATCATGCAGGACCTGGCTGCATCAACAATAAGGGATCAAAGGGCTTGGAACAAGATATTTCAAAGAGCAAGGGAGCTTGGAATGCAGCCAAGAATCTACTTTCCTGCAAAGCTGAGCCTTTTCTTCCAGGGAAAAAAGATGGATATTTAACGAAATGGAAGAATTCCAAAAATTTCTGATGAAAAGACCAGAGCTAAAACAGAAAATTTGGACATCAAACAGGAGGTTCAAGAGACACACGAAAAGGTTAAAAGGGGTGGGGGGGAGACGGTAAAAGGAAAAAAAAATGCTATCTAGTAAGTTGAAACTGGCTATATCCTAGCTTGGGGAAAAAGATTCTCATAGATCTTGAGAATTGTAACTCTAACAGAGAGAATATACCTAGCCAGAAATGATGGACATTTATGACCTATCCATGAGATTGTTATCTAAAGAGATGTAACTGGCTTTAACCCCACTTGGGAGAAAGACTCTAACAACTCTCAGGAATTTTGACTCTATTCCATAGAATATACTGAACTAGAAGGGACAGACACTCAGAATTTTCTATGACTTAGATAGAATGATTTAAAAAAACACTCACTACCTCCTTAAAAAGGGGTCAGGAAAGAGACAGGAGGAGGGAGGGGATTGAATGGGATGAATGTCATTAAACTAAGAGATACAAAAAAAACCTATGGCAATAGAGAGGAAGAAGGGAGAAGATGAGACACACCTGAATATTCTTATCATCATACTTGGCTTAAAGTCAACCTACACATACTCAGTTAACTTAGAAAACATCTAACATTTCAAGTATTAAAAGGGGAAGAGGAGAGGCTGAAAGAACTACAGGAAGACATAGACAGCAAAACTCTACTAGTGGGAGAACTCAACCTCCCGCTATCAGATCTAGATAAATCGAATCATAAAATAAACAAGAAAGAAGTTAAGGAGGTAAATAGATTGTTAGAAAAATTAGAAATGGTAGACTTATGGAGGAAACTGAATGAGGATAGAAAGGAATATACCTTTTTCTCTGCAGTACATGGAACTTATACAAAAATTGACCATGTACTAGGATATAAAAACCTAATGATCAACTGCAGAAAGGGAGAAATAGTGAATACATCTTTCTCAGATCACAATGCAATAAAAGTTATATGCAATACTGGGCCAAGGAGAAATAGACCCAGAACAAATTGGAAACTGAATAACCTCATTATAAAAAATGAGTGGACCAAAAATCAAATTATAGAAAGAATTAACCATTTTATCCTAGATAATGATAATAATGAAACAACATACCAAACCCTATGGGATTCATTCAAAGTGACTCTCAGGGTATATATTATAGCTTTAAATGCTTACATGAATAACTTGGAGAAAGAGGAAATCAATGAACTAAATATGCAACTAAAAAAATTAGAAAAAGAACAAATCAAAAATTCCCAATTAAAGACCAAATTAGAAATTCTAAAAATTAAAGGAGAAATTAATAAAATCAAATGCAGAAAAATTATTGAATTAATAAATAAAGCCAAAAGTTGGTATTATGAAAAAGCCAATAAAACTGATAAACCTCTGATCAATTTGATTAAAAAAAAGAAAGAAGAAAACCAAACTGCTAGTATCATAAATGAAAAAGGTGAACTCACCACCAATGAGGAAGAAATTAAAGTAATAATTAAAAATTATTTTGCCCAAGTCTATGCCAATAAATTTGATAATCTAAATGAAAAGGATGAATATTTACAAAAATATAAGTTGCCCAGGTTAAATGAAGAAGAGATTAAATACATAAACCACCCTATCTCAGAAAAATAAATTCAACAAGCAATCATTAAACTCCCTAAAAAAAAATATCCAGGGCCTGATGGATTTACAAGCGAATTCTTCCAAACATTTAAGGAAAAATTGGTTCCAATCCTATATAAACTCTTTGGAAAAACGGGGAAAGATGGAACTCTGCCTAACTCTTTCTATGAAACCAATATGGTGCTGTTACCTAAAACAGGAACAGTTAAAACAGAGAAACAAAATTATATACCCATTTCCCTGATGAATATAGATGCAAAAATCTTAAATAAAATCTTAGCAAAACTATTACAACAAGTTATCACTAGGATAATACATTATGATCAAGTAGGATTTATTCCAGGAATGCAGGGTTGCTTCAATATTAGGAAAACTGTTAGTATACTCCGTTATATTAACAACAAACCTATCAGAAATTATATGATCATATCAATAGATGCTGAAAAAGCTTTTCACAAAATGCTGCATCCTTTCCTATTTAAAACACTAGAGAGTGTAGGAATAAATGGACTGTTCCTTAAAATAATTAGCAGTATCTATTTGAATCCATCAACAAGCATTATATTCAATGGGGGAGAGGCTAGAGGCATTCCCAATAAGATCAGGGGTGAAACAAGGGTGCCCATTATCACCACTACTATTCAATATTGTATTAGAAATGTTAGCATCAGCAATTAGAGAAGAAAAAGAAATTGAAGGAAATAGAAATGGGAAGGAAGAGACAAAACTCTCACTCTTTGCAGATGACATGATGGTCTACCTAGAGAATCCCAAGAAATCATCCAAAAAACTACTGTAAACAATTAGCAATTTCAGCAAAGTTGCAGGTTATAAAATAAGCCCTCATAAATCCTCAACTTTTCTATATATGTCTAGCAAGATACAACAGGAAGAGCTAGAAAGAGAAATCCCATTGAAAGTAACCTCAGACAATATAAAATACTTGGGAGTCTATTTGCCAAAAGAGACTCAGAATCTTTTTGAAAACAATTATAGAACACTTCTCACACAAATTAAATCAGATTTAGATAATTGGGCAAATATCAACTGCTCATGGATAGGTGGAGCTAATATAATAAAAATGACAATTCTACCAAAACTAAACTATCTATTTAGTGCACTACCAATCAAAATTCAAAAAAATTACTTTAATAAATTAGAAAAAGTTGTGAGTAAATTCATATGGAGAAATAAAAATTCAAGAATTGCCAGGAGCTTAATGAAAAAAAGTGCAAAAGAAGGGGGGCTTAGCCCTACCTGATCTAAAAGTATATTATAAAGCGTCAGTCATCAAAATATTTTGGGATTGGCTAAGAAATAGAGTGGTGGACCAGTGGAATAGACTAGGTATAAAAGTAGGAGATGATCATAGTTAATCTGCTGTTTGATAAACCCAAAGAGTCTAGCCATTGGGATAAAAACTCCCTCTTTGATAAAAACTGCTGGGATAATTGGAAGTTAGTATGGAAGAAACTTAGATTAGACCAACACCTAACACCCTTTACGAAGATAAGATCCAAATGGTTACCGGACTTAGACATAAAAACAATACTATAAGCAAATTAGGAGATCAAGGACTAGTTTACCTGTCAGATCTATGGAAAGGGGAGCAGTTTATGACTAAGGAAGAGTTGGAGAACATCACCAAAAACCAATTAGATTATTTCAATTACATTAAATTAAAAAGCTTTTGCACAGATAAAACCACTGTAACCAAGATCAAAAGAAATGTAGTAAATTGGGAAACAATCTTTACAACTAATGATTCTGACAAATGACTCAATTATAAAATATACAGAGAACTGGGTCATATTTTTAAAACAAAAAGCCATTCCCCAATTGACAAATGGTCAAAGGATATGCAAAGACAATTTACAGACAAAGAGATCAAAGCAATTAATAACCATATGAAAAAATGCTCTAAATCATTAATTATTAGAGAAATGCAAATTAAAACTTCTCTGAGGTACCACCTTACACCTCTCAGATTGGCCAATATGACCAGAAAGGATAATGATCATTGTTGGAAGGGTTGTGGTAAATCTGGGACACTATTACAGTGTTGGTGGAGCTGTGAACTCATCCAACCCTTCTGAAGAGCTATTTGGAACTACTCCCAAAGGGCAACAAAAATGTACATACCCTTTGACCCAGCAATACCACTACTGGGGTTGGTATCCTGAAGAGATGAAGAAAAAGGGTAAAAACATTACTTGTAAAAAAAATATTTATAGCAGCCCTGTTCGTGGTGGCAAAGAATTGGAAATCAAGTAAATGTCCTTCAATTGGGGAATGGTTTAGCAAACTGTGGTATATGTTTGTCATGGAATACTATTGTTCCATTAGAAACCAAAAGGGATGGGATTTCAGGGAAGCCTGGAGGGATTTGCATGAGCTTCTGCTGGGTGAGATGAGCAGAACCAGAAAAACACTGTACCCTAATATCAACATGGGAGTGATGATCAACCTTGAAGGACTCACTCATTCCATCAGTGCAACAATTGGAGAGAAATTTTGGGGCTGTCTACAAAGGATAGTGCCATCTGTATCCAGATAAACTGCTTGTGGAGTTTGAACAAAGTTCAAGGACTATTCTCTTTAATTTAGAAAAACACAGATATCTTATTGTCCTGATCTTGTTACCTCTTAGACTTCTTGTCTCTTCTCTAAGGATATGATTTCTCTCTAATCACACCCAATTTGGATTAAGGTACAACATGGAAACAAAGTAAAGACTGACAGAGTGCTTTCCATGGGGGTGGGTGTGGGGAGGGAAGTAAGATTGGGGGGAAATTGTAAAACTCAAATAATATCTTTAATAAAAATTAATTTAAAAAAAGAAGAGAGGAAAAAATGGAGAAAGAAATGAGAGCCATGAAAAAGAATTTCAAAAAATTGACTGAAGAACTCAACAATTATAAAAGTAAAATTGACCAAATGGAAAAGGAAAACTACTTCTTTAAATGTAAAAACAGCTGGGAAAAGGAATGAAACTCATCAAAAAGTAAAATCAACCAAATGGAAAATAAAACAAATTATTTAAATGTCATATTAATATACTGGAAAAAGAAACACAAAAACTACTTGAAGAATATAAAATCCTAAACACTAGAATTGGACAAAAAGAAACTAATGACTCTACGAAACAGCAAGATTCCATTAAAGAAAATTAAAAGACTGGAAAAACAGAAAAAAATGTTAAACAATATATCTCTTAGGAAAAATGACCAATATGGAAAATAGATCTAGAAGAGATAATTTATGTATTATTGGTCTGCCTGAAAGTTACAATTTTATGAAAGGGACTGGAAAATATCATTCAGGGAGTTATCATTAGTTTCTTCTTGCTTCCCCCAAAAAATCCTTGAAAGAATCTATTGAGTACCTCCAGAAAGGGATCACAGAATAAAAATTCCAAGGAAAATTGTAGCCAATTACAAAATTCTCAGGTAAAGAAAAAAAATTCTATAAGCAATCTAAAAGAAGTAATTGAAATGACAAGGAACCACAGTCAGGGTTATCTAATGTTCATCAGTTTCAATTAAAAGAAGGTAAATGGAAAAGGGAAAAATCATTAGTCAATTGCATTAAATTGTATACATCACTTCACAGAAAGATAATACTAGATATGGTTAAAAGAAGCCTATTTAAAGAGAGAGAGTGTGTATATATTGATCATGAAAGTGATGATTAGCTATAGCCAATACGATAGCTCATAAAGATTGAAAATAGTTGGAAGAGAGGGTACTTAACTAGAGTAGGTCTAAGTGGATCTTGAAGCGATTTTGCTTTCCATTATGCTTTAGGTCATGAGGGTTGTATTTCCAATGAGACAGTGGAATGGAATATACTTAGATCCAAGACTATGACAAAAATGAAACATCATACCAAAAATTGTGTGAAGCAGCCAAAGTGTTGTCAGGGTAAATTTTATATCTCTAAATGCTTATATGAATAAAATAGAGAATAAGGAAATCAATAAAAATAAGGAAATAAAGTGAATAATTGAAAAATCTGAAAAAAAGAACAAATTAAAATTCCCAATTACATATGAAATTAGAAAATTCTGAAATCAAAGGAAAATTAATAAAACTGAAAGAAAAGTATTGAACTAATAAATAAAGCTGAATGGGTTTTATGAAAAGACTAATAAAATAGTTAAACTTTTCATTAATCTAATTTTTAAATAAAATTTTGGCAGAGATTACAAAAAAGTTATTACTAGGATAATATACTATAATCAGGTTGGATTTACTCCAGGTATGCAGGAATGGTTCAATATTAGGAAACCTATCAACATAATTGACCATACAAACAAAATAAAATAAATAGAAAATCATATGATTATCTCAATAAATTCTGCAAAGCCTTCAAGAAAATATAGCATCCATTCCTCTTTAAAACTCTAGTGAGCATAGGAGTTTTTCTTAAAATGATAAGCATTAGCTAGCTAAAATCATTTGCAAACATTATATATAATGGAAATAAGTTAGGAATATTTTCCAATAAGAGCAGGGTGAAACATTATCACAACTATTATTCAATGTGGTCTTAGAAATATTGATTTAGCAATAAGAGGGAAAAAAATAAATTGAAGG